>NW_021137031.1:0-1464 GCF_004193835.3 Ostrinia furnacalis | reverse complement strand
TACTTTCTGTGGTTTCATGATTTTGAAATAAGCCACTGCATCGTAGATTCATGTTTTTGGAACATTTCAGATAATCTGCAATTTACCGGTATGGCCATCCACACTGATAAAGATTGATTATAACTTAGCGCGTTGTTGCTTTTCTTTCAGCCCATTACCTTTAATAATTTGATGAGTTTTTAACTCGCAAGATAAGAATATCGCTTTTCAAATTGACGCCAAAATTACAAATGAACAGAATAAAAGTTATTACTTTTTATTTTTTTTAATTTAGAAGGAAAAACTTAAGCGTCCCTAATTAGGTGACCAGACCGTCCGTACCTTAATTACCGATTCATGTGATTTGATTAAGATTTTTTATTAAGTTAGTAAGTTTTTTTGTTGTTATTGTATTCTGTTAAATAGAGTACTTGATAGTCAATATGTTTACAAAGTAACAGCCAGTAATATTGAATGAAGCTCACAATAATAGGATATGAACACTTAGTATTGCTTAGTATTCTATCTGTCCCTAATTAGTTGACCACGACTGTATTACCTATACGCTGAAAAAAGATTTGTTCAAATCGGTTCATAATTGGCGGAGCTATCGCGTAACAAACATAAAAAAAAAAAAAAAAAAAAACACGGGTCGAATTGAGAACCTCCTCCTTTTTTTGAAGTCGGTTGAAAATGCAACATAATAGTTTAAAATAAAATTCAAAAAGGTCGTTAGGCGAGAGTTTGGCGTTGGTAGCGGAGGCCTTTATTTGAGGGTCCATGATTCCGCGTATCACGATTGCCGATATCAATTCGTCACTAAGACCCCGAAATATGCGTAAACGAAGGAGTGAGCGACGGGCGTAATCAGCATAGGTAGTGTAGTTATCCGAGTTTGTACTCATTACCTCAAACAAAATGTTAGCAATGTCCGGGGTTTTAGGACACAAAGGTTTAAATTCCTTTTTAAAACTGGTCCAACTACGCTCCGTCGTCACCCACTCGTTTAGCCACGTCTTTGCCTCTCCTTTTAAGCAGTTTCCTATACGTGAGAGACATTCGTAATCGCTCCAATTATTGAGAGACTTTGCTCGATCTACCTCCTCACACCAATCGTCAATATTGTGAAAACTAGGATCGAAGTTGGAAATGTAAAAATGTTGGCTTTGGCTAGACCTTACCGTACCAATAGAACGAATAGCATCCACGATGCGGTCCGTCACCGCTGTGGTGATCCGGCTCGAAGGACCAGGAAAATGTGGTGGACTGCAGTGGACTGTATGCGTTTGTGTGTGTTCGAGAGCGCTGACCGGACGATGATGACTGCCGTTGAGAGCTTGCCCTTACTATGTCAGGCGTAGTAGGTGCTACTTGCAGGAATAAAACCACTATTTCACTTGCTGAGACTTCTCGCGTTTATTATTCGCTTCCTTTTCTCAGTTCTTGCTTCTTCAGATCACTTGTTCTCTGACCTGAACAAAACAA
>NW_021137030.1:0-715 GCF_004193835.3 Ostrinia furnacalis | reverse complement strand
GCCGAAATTCGCCGAGCCAGCTATAGTTCCAAAATACTGGACTGTCCTGTCGATGACATTGACAGTGGGGCGCCACCGTCTATACCGGATCGCTGGTTCAGATTTTTGCCATGTTGGAAACCATATAGTTGAACGATGGTAGCGCCCCCCTGTCATTGAGTTTGGTGGGACAGTTCAGCGTGGGTCATCTATATGTCAAATAATATTATTAGGTGTCAAACAGGATACGTTCAGAAATTAATATTACGATTTTAAAGATAAGACGAGACAACTTTTTATTGACGAAGTTGCTGGTACAGCTAGAAACTATTTTTTTTCCGGCACTTTAAGAAAATAATAAATGAATGAAAACGCAGCGTGGGACGTCCACCCACAAGGTGAACCGACGACCTGATAAATGTAGCGGGAAGGCGCTAGATGCAGGCCGCTACCAACCGTGCGATGTGGAAGTCATTGGGGGAGGCCTATGTTCAGTAGTGGACGTCCTGTGGATGAAATGATGATGATGATGAAATGAATGAAAATGACAAATCTTCGAACGTGTATAATACCGTGTCAAAGTAATGATATAATTTTGGCACCTTAATAACTGTTGCCGTTTTTGTTGTAAAGATCATGCAGCGCTACTTGCGGATAATATTATTGGAAAGAAAACTATGTAGGCTCTAGATCTGAAGCCGCTTTAACGAACACGAAGTGCTTATACAATGCGGCA
>NW_021137028.1:0-100177 GCF_004193835.3 Ostrinia furnacalis | reverse complement strand
CGAGACTTTGGCCTCGAGAATTCCCGAAACTCGAGAAAAAAAATAAGTCGAGAAATCAGAAACCCTATTCGGTTCCAAAAAAACAATATTTTGATTATGTTTTTTTATTGAAATAACACTTCTTTGAATCGACTAGGAATAATCAACNTCATGTGGCAGCAAAATAAACGTTATTCTATTCTATTCTATTCTTGTGTGCCGTGTGGGGACGGCCATAAAGAATACTCTTCCCCACCGCCAACAGGAGGCGTGTCGTAAGAGGCGACAAAATCCCTGCAGCACCGGACGGGCAGCAGCGTCTGCGTGCGAAACCTTATAAAAAACTGCGATCGCCAACCCGCCTGCCAAGCGTGGCGATTAAGGCAAATCCCCCCTCCCCATGGAGAGGAAATCCTTGGGGGAGGCCTTTGTCCAGCAGTGGACGTCTCTCGGCTGAAACGAACGAACGAATAGTGTGCTTACTTTCTGTGAAAGTGTTCTTTCACAGAAAGAAGCAATGAAAAGGGGGAGCGAGAGGCCTCAGCCGACACTCCGGTTATCCGCTGCCGACACCCTTTGCGCAAGAGGACAGCTTATGGTCTCCAACTGTCCCTTCCTAACAGGCCTCGGTCGTTAGACATGGAGGTGTCTGGTGGCGGCTAAGGACGAATGCTACAGGCAACAGCCAATGGCGATGTCCCGCGTTCCCTCATATCACTTATATGGATCATGGCAGAAACAGTCAGGTTTTTAGTGGGTGTAGGGGCTACCCACCTTCTGGTAGGTAGGTGGCTAGCTGCCCCTGCAGCTGGTGGGTATGAAATGTTATGCATTTTCCGGATAAAAAAAGAATAGTAAACAGGAAAAGTTTGTTTTGAATAGAACCGATTTGAAAAAATCTCTCACAATTAAAATTCAAAAATTTTTCTGCTGAACATAGGCTGTATAAAATATTCTCAAAATAGTAAAAAACCTTTGATAATTTACTATTTGATAAAGAATTTACGTATTTATTATTGATTAGGACTAATGTATACCATTATTTATAATTATGGAGTCGGTATTGGAAGATTTTATAGTTTCCTTGAGCTGTCACTTGACAGCCTGGCATACTTTTACGATGGTGGATCAAAGTATTTTGATTTGACTATAGAGCGTGAGAACACGCACACAGTCATAATTATTTTAGTGTGAATAAAACTAGCATCGAAATTACCTAAACTTGACATGCCACGCTAGACGTAAACGCTCTTAAGTTACTTACTTGATTTTAGGAAACTAATACTAATTTTCAGGCGATCATTTTGTACACGTGGAAACTCAAGAAAAATTTCTGTATGATTTCCTATAACTGTGTTAAGTAGGTACCGTGGAAACGGGAAAACTTTTATCTAATAAGGAAATTCCTCTCCAAGGGCCGCTGTTCCCACGGCAGCTCGTAAAATTAACGAAAACTGTTTGGTATTTTTTTGTAACGATCTTTGTAAAATTATTCCGTAGGGAATATGATACGGGAAAGGTTTTATCTAATTTATTAGAGCTTTAACTTTATATGGTATTTATTATCTTCGCAATCGATTTTTGTAATTCGTGTTCTTATTATGGAGTTTCATTTTTGTTGACAGATGTTCTTGGAAAAACAGGTGAGATACAGGCCAAGAGCTTCCTCGTTGTGGATAAAAAAAAAAAAAAAAAAACAAATATATCATGAAAAACATTTGTTTATTTTTTTTCTTAACCTTACGCTACCTTTACTTGCTTTATGACCCTATGTACGTGGTATTTATGAACTCTATTTAACTATGACTACGGTAACATGAATACCTACTTAAATAAATAGATAACTCGATAAGGTTTCATTGGTCATTTCTTATCAATTACATGGCTAAACTAATGCAATTTACATATTAATTTTAATAATATAACACTAGGTGAGCAGTTTATTTATAATTATGTACCTACTACTCATAGTACATACTAAAGTTTTCTGTGTAAAATACTAATATTTTACAAAGTATAAATAATTTACAAATTCTCTTAATAGTAATTAAATAGTTAATAATATGATTTTCATCAACTAACACAAAATAAAAACTAAAGCTAGAATACCTACTTCAAAGCCTAGGCGCAGACCACCGATTTTTAGTCGGCAGATAGTGGATCCCGATTAATTTGTATGAAGAATCAATCAGTGTAATGTGCGCACTTCCATACATGCCCATACTGATTAACTGCCCGACTAAACTATCGGTCGATAAAAAATCGGCGGTCTGCGCCTAGGCAAAGACTTACAATATAATCTTAGGTGGTTACAATTTAATCTTAAAATCATTATAAATCAGTACTCCCTTCTACATTGTCTCTCACCGCTTCCTTGAATCTCTCGCAGAAGTCTGGATCGTCGACAAAGTGCGGTTGCTCTCCCGGGGGATAGGTGGGAACCTTCTTGGCCTCCCGGTGTTCGTCCGGCGCGGGGCCGCTGAAGCAAACCACCTTTTGGTGGTCGTCTTTCGCGGCCCCCGATTTGAGGATGCCTTTCAGAGGCATTACGTTGTCGCAAGTAGGTTTGCTGTTGGAAAAAATTCAAATAAAGTAATTTTTTTTTTAACATTGAACGCCCAGTTAACTCGTCGAGAATTAGGTAGAGACGACGGCACATAAAAATTCGGGAGCTCATAAAAATATTTTAAACTGGTTGGTGTCCGATTTCTTTTACAGCTTATAATATGGTCCCTTGTCTCGTAAACCACCTAATTACTCAACCTCGCCATACACAGTGAGTCGTCATACGATAATCCTGTCCGTTGTCATTTGCGGCGGCGTGGCGCTGCCTTCCACCACGTCGAGGGCGGCGAGGCAGCGCTCCATCGCGTTCGGTTCAGCAACGGTACCTAAGTACTACCTACCTAAGTAGTAGCCTAGGTAACTTTGCAAGCTTGACTTCCTAGCTCTGTAACTATTTCCTTACCTCATCCTCGCTACACGCAGCGAGTCGTCATATGATATCCTGTCCGTAGTCATTCGCGGCGGCGTCGCACTGCCTTCCACCACATCGAGGGCGGCAAGGCAGCGCTCCATCGCGTTCGGTTCAGCCACAATACCTACCTACCTACTTGAATGGGCCCTAGTCTTTTAATGCTCTACTCACCTTTCTATCCACCGCTATAACAATTTACTTACCTCATTCTCGCCACACGCAGCGAGTCGTCATAGGATATCCTGTCCGTGGTCATGGGCGGCGTGGGTGGGCGCGGTGGAGTCGCACTGCCTTCCACCATGTACAGGGCGGCGAGGCAGCGCTCCATCGCGTTCAGTTCAGCCACAGTACCTAAGTAGTAGCCAAGGTACCTCTGCAAGCTTGACTTCCTAGCTCTGTAACAATCTACTTACCTCATCCTCGCCACACGCAGGGAGTCGTCATAAGATATCCTGTCTGTGGTCATCGGCGGCGTGGGTGGGCGCGGCGGTGTCGCGCTGCCTTCCACCACGTCGAGGGCGGCGAGGCAGCGCTCCATCGCGTACGGTTAACCCACAATACCTACCTACTTAATTGGTCCCTTGTCTCTTATTACTCTGATTCCTACTTGAGAGGTTCCTTGTCTCTAACGCACTGCCCTGTAACAATCTACTTACCTCATCCTCGCCACACGCAGCGAGTCGTCATAAGATATCCTGTCTGTGGTCATCGGCGGCGAGGCAGCGCTCCATCGCGTTCGGTTCGGACACGGTACCTACCTACCTAAGTGTTCCCTTGTCTTTTAATGCTTTTCTTACCTGACCTTCTTTCTGCTGTAACGATTTACTTACCTCATCCTCGCCACACGCAGGGAGTCGTCATAAGATATCCTGTCCGTGGTCATGGGCGGCGTGGGCGGGCGCGGTGGAGTCGCACTGCCTTCAACCACGTCGAGGGCGGCGAGGCAGCGCTCCATCGCATTCGGTTCAGTCACAGTACCTAAGTACTACCTACCTAAGTAATAGCCTAGGTACCTCTGCAAGCTTGACTTCCTAGCTCTGTAACAATCTACTTACCTCATCCTCGCCACACGCAGGGAGTCGTCATAAGATATCCTGTCTGTGGCCATAGGTGGAGTGGGCGGGCGCGGCGGTGTCGCGCTGCCTTCCACCACGTCGAGGGCGGCGAGGCAGCGCTCCATCGCGTACGGTTAACCCACAATACCCACCTACTTAATTGGTCCCTTGTCTCTTATTACTCTGATTCCTACTTGAGAGGTTCTTTATCTCTAACGCTCTGCCCTGTAACAATGTACTTACCTCATCCTCGCCACACGCAGCGAGTCGTCATAGGATATCCTATCTGTGGTCATGAGCGGCGTGGGCGGGCGCGGTGGAGTTGCACTGCCCTCCACCACGCCGAGGGCGGCGAGGCAGCGCTCCATTATTTTCGCTTCAGCCACAGTACAGTACCTTCCTATTAAAGCGATCCCTTGTCTTTTAATACTATTATCCAATTTACTTACCTCATCCTGGCCACACGCAGGGAGTCGTCATAAGATATCCTGTCTGTGGTCATCGGCGGCGTGGGCGGGCGCGGCGGTGTCGCGCTGCCTTCCACCACGTCGAGGGCGGCGAGGCAGCGCTCCATCGCGTACGGTTAACCCACAATACCTACCTACTTAATTGGTCCCTTGTCTCTTATTACTCTGATTCCTACTTGAGAGGTTCCTTGTCTCTAACGCTCTGCCCTGTAACAATGTACTTACCTCATCCTCGCCACACGCAGGGAGTCGTCATAAGATATCCTGTCTGTGGTCATCGGCGGCGTGGGCGGGCGCGGCGGTGTCGCGCTGCCTTCCACCACGTCGAGGGCGGCGAGGCAGCGCTCCATCGCGTTCGGTTCGGCCACGGCCGCTTGGCCGATCTTGGCGAGCTGCGCGCGAGTTTCGGCCGCTTGCTCGTCACGGACGGCTTCCTACAAATGGTTTTAACGAATTTATTGAATTGAAAACTATCCAGTGCAGTTTTTGGGATAGTTCGTTAGCATGTATGTAAGTGTACGGCAGAGTTAGAGTGAAACCTGTGCCCTGCAGTTATTCGAATTGTAGACTGAATTGCATTTTTTCTGCACGCTGATAACACTTATGCAAGTTAGGCCTTTTCTATAATTTCCATAATAAGTACGTAAGTCAGGTTCCGAATTCTTTTTTAAAAACAATGTTCTTTGAACCCTGTTTTTGATTTATTCTATGAAGATATAATAAGAAATAGAAAGAAGAAGAACACCCATCAAAGCTATAGAATACTTAGGTACCGCAAGTTCGTCCTTCAGGTTGCCCTCGCGCATGTGGTAGTTGCGCACGTTGTCGATGACCTCCTGCGGAAACTTGTCCGGGTTGGCGCTCATGTACCGGTACACGAAGAGGTCGCAGCCGATAATCCTGAAGCGGTGCTTGAATACCGGGACAATTGCCCCTGGAATGGGGCAAAAGATGTTCAGCGATAACGCCCCCTTGTGGGCGCTGCAGACTTAAAGAGTAAGAGACTCAGAAAAAAATTAGAGCGTTGTGTAGAGGATAGGGGAGCGATTCGTAATTTCATCTAATAAAGTGGTTTTTAAGTAGGTGAAAAACTGGGGGTAGTAAAAAATAATTTATTCTCAAAGTGGGCAGTAGGTAAAATATGTTTAGGAAACCTATGCTCTAAGGTAAAAAAATAAATATTAACATTCATTAGCTCTTCAGGTAAATGGGCGTTTACATAATAATAGAGATATGGAGAACGATTCTGCTTACCAATGTAAAACTTATCTGGCGTAAAATAAGTAGGAAAGTTCGGGTCAGATTCGGGGGTCTGCAGTTTCATAGCCTTGAGGAACTTTCCCTCCTTGATGCCGGAGTTTCTTCGAGGGACTTCGCCGATTTTGATGGTGCCATCGGCGAGACTGTACGCGAGCACGAACTTACGACCATTATCTTCGGGGTGGATCCAGTCAAGCTCGCAGAGGTAGCGGAGATACTGCGAGAAGATTTCAATAGAAGTATACATTAGGTACATTTGCAGATGATATTTACGCCCGTATTCACAAACGATGCTGGCTTATGTGAAGCAGCAAATCGAACGCACAGCGTAGAATAGAGCTCTAAGCTGTTATAGGTTCGTGTGTGGTGTGACCCTGTGCATTCACGCGCACTGTGAGACCTCATAGTAATGTTTGTGAATACGGGCGTGAGTTATGCATTTGTTCACGACTTCAGTAAAATCAGTTGTAAATCGGGTACTCGAAATCAAATAAATTGGGTAAGTTTGAATTAAGTTTGGAGCCATCATGAAATAAATCAGACGAAAGGTAATGGCAAGTGCTTTATCGAAAATTCGAAATAGATTTGGTTCAATTCCAATTTAATGTAGGTACCTACATGTAATAAACGTGAACTAATTAACTATTTTAAATTATAAAATCTGAAGTCACGAACAAATACCAGGTTCAAGAAGTTTGCAAAAGCTTTGAGTGTTGAAATAAGGAGCATAGTAAGTTGTTTAATATTTCAAGGAGTAATAAAGTAGATTCCAAGGATCCGTCTCTGAGGACGAGCCAGTGTTTCTTTGCTCGCGTCTGGTGCAAGTTTAATTGAGTCGGGTGACCTGCGAAGTACAGAGTCGCCAGCAAATTGTTACGTGGCGCTAACTTTGCGCGGTGGGTGAAAATCCATTGTCACAGTATAGTGGAATGTAGTAAAGCAATTTTATACTTTAGGACTAGGTAGTTCTTAACTGAGTAGGCTCCAGTGGAATTAGAGCGGTGCAGGAGGTGTGTGTGTTTTTTTGCGTCATATCACGAAACATAAGATGAGATCACCCATAAGACAGAACTGTTACCTACGGAACGCCACATATTGCACTCTTTTCACACCACTCTACTAGTTACCGCAGCAACCAAGTCACTTGTGTTTCACTTAAATAAAGGCTAGTACGTGTACGAAATCACAACCTTTGCCTACATGAAATCGTGACACATAAAAAAACACGAGTTCAATTTGAGACTGCTAATAAGAACAATGAACATGATTTACTTTTCCATTTCACTGTGGTATTGCAAGCGATAAAGTAATCCAACTGCTCTCTGTAGACGTGCAGGTCCTTTGTGTTCGATGTCCGTTCCGTGTCGTATTCACAGCATGTCGGTAATAACTTACATACGATACAATTGACATTGTACCAGTGACCGCAAGACGCAATACACACAGTCTACTGGTAGTGCGAGAATGTGCATGCATAGGTTGTTACAATGTAGAGTTTGTATAGCAAAACTTTTCCAATCTAGCCAAGACCTAAAGTCCTATTTAAGTTTAATCCATTAGAGATTTGAAGCTGCGTTATGTAGTAAAGGAGAAGTAGAAACAACTAGTAAAAATAACAAATAAATTACCCTAATACTTATGTATTCCGTGTCAAAATAAAATGAAAATTAAGTCGACATTTACTTTTTGATTTAGATTTAAGTCATAAATATTACCAAACCCTTTTCTATTAGCGAGGACATAAGTTACATGCAACATCTTACCTTATTAGCATTTAGGTTGTACTTGATGACATCTTTATGTGGAGGTTTTGGCATCAACCCGTAGCAAGACTGCAAAGTATCCTCTGGAGCCCCAATGCCAATGTGCGGAGGAAAACTCTGAAAATGGAAGGTTACGTAAAGTTGTGTTTATTTTCTTTTTCAGTTCGGTTTTTCATATACCTAAAGCTAAACCGTCACGTCCAATTTGTTACAGAAAACCCGCACAATCTCATATTTAAAACAAAAGTCAACAAAACTGCAGTTTTCAAAGTCACCGTAACAATAATGATCGCGTTATTAATCAAATGAATTGTTTGTTTAAAAGCGAAGAAAAATAAAGTGAGATAAAGACGTGGACTCACCTTGGGAAACTCTTTCCGAGTCTCGTGTTGCACCTCGACGCGCGGTGGCTGATCTATGTTTAGCATCGTCCTGTCGCGAGGATGTAGGAAATTATTAGACAGAACAGTTAATTTATGTAAAAGATAACTCTATTGAAAAACAAAGAATATGTTGTCATTTGGTGTGCCATAAAAGACAAGTTGAAGTTCTTCCCTTTTTTGTCGCAACAGGCATTATTAAAGTTTTAATGAACTTCCTAAATACCAACTCGTACGGAATTAAATTGCAATATCTTTAATATGATCGGAACTACATAATGCTAGAAAAAAAATGCGTAATATAGGTAGAGCCACGGTAGAGCTAAGACACGTCATGTCTAACACTTTTCTATAAAAAATAGTGTTCCATGTAATAGTAAAGTCATTCCTTATTAGAACAACGAATATAGGTTAGTGTTTCGTTATTTAAATGTGTCCTATTGTTGCCTATCCCAAAGGACTAATAAAACGTTACACTATTTCATTATTTAAATCTAATTAAACTTCGGCAACGCCAATGACATACAATAAGTACCTAGTATTAATTATTATTAGTTACAGTTTATATAAGTATAGGTTTGGAAATGTTTGTTTATGTTTAAGTATAAGATTTTAAAACACTGGAGAACTAAGAGTTTTTTACTTAAAATAAGATAAAGAAGTTCTTTCTATTCTTACTAAACTCTATTGTAACAAATAATGGTTGGCAATTGTTGAAAAACGCTCGTTATTTTCACACTGGACGTAATTATTACCCAGCAATAGAAGTTTTTGTCGAAGGAAATCTCACCTTATAAGGAAGTTATGACTTTTAAAGTTCCAAACGAAGGTTATTAACAACAAAACAGTAAAATAACTTTTAAAAACGACTTTTTACTACATTAGGTTTTTATGTCATAGAGTAAATGACAAAAATGTATGTTGTAACTCGCATCAAATTTATATTTATTCTCCTTTTGGACACACTTTCAGACGCTTGAAATTTTATGATTTTCCGTACTTTAACCTCTAATACAGTATATTATCTTACCTACAACAAACCTCTTATTGCACAGTGCTTTAGTAAGAAAACATTATAAATTTCGCGGGAAATGTCGTGTTCGCAACGGCAATTGTCGGTTTATACCCTGGCAACGAAGCAGTGCTACTTCTATTGTTAAAGAATTGCACAGATACAACAAAAGTCTCTATTCTTGTAGAAGATTAAATCATTTTTAATGTTTTGGAACATCTTCATGCTACTGAAGTACTACAAACGCGACTATATTTTGGTATCTTTGTAGTTTTTGTGTTATTTAAGTAATGTACTAAATCTGTGGCTAGATACTATAAGAGGTTTTTGTCTTAAAATTGCATTGCACCATTGCAATAACAATATACCTAATCATTCGCGTATCTGACAACGCTATAGATTTCTTGGATAACTTATCCAATGTTACTGAATAAAATAAAGTTACAATAGTGAACGGTATAGCTACCATACCCGTGTGTAATTTTAATTATGTTCGACTAATTAAACCAGAAAGATAGAGTAAAATATTACCTGCCTTCACTGAAATGTAAAAAGGTTTCAATACAGAGCCACAAATCTCCCGCACGGGGAATGACCATCGCTCAACGTCACGGGATGACTACGGGATACTCTATCAATGGGCGAAAGGGAAAGAATATGCAAACAACGCCTTTGTACTGTCGCAGTTGTGCCGTAATTGAATTTTTAATGCCATTATAGTGCTTGAAGTTATGTATAAGTTACAAAGAATTGTGCGTTACTTCAGAATTAATAGGCAACATTTTGTCTTTGCAGGAACCACTGTGGATTTTTCGAGACAAATACAGTCAGCGTCAAATAGTTCGTGACATCCAAAATAGCCAAAAATTTCACAACACGTCTTTGTTACAATAAATTGGAATAAAGTGTCAGCAACTTTTTGACTACTTTGGGTGTCACTAGCTATTTGACGGTCACTATATTCAGGTACGGTACTCATGTAATATAAAAAAAATCGATGTTGACTGATTTTATTATTTTTATACCTACTTTAGGCATACTTTGCATTGGTAGGTGTAATTTTAAATTTTCATGAAAATTAAATCATTAAAGAATCGTTTTTTTTACAAAAGTATTCCTGTTTACTTTTGGTGTATCTTTAAATGCTGTTCAAACTTACTTGTAATATTTCCTCGTAAACGGATCGCAATCGCACAGTAAGAACCGGCGACCCAGCACGAATATTGTTTGCCCCACGATCAGGTCCTTCGGCGAGTAGTATTCTGTCACCTCCGCTTCTGTGGTCTCCATGACGCCAGATGGAAACGACACTAAATGTGGAAGTATGATAATTATTAAAAAGTTAAGTTTTAAAGATTAAAAACTTTAAAACTCTCTCATTAAAACTCATTTATTTCTGTAAATAGGCTTAAAAAAAGCACTTTTACACGTCCCAGTATTAACCCTACCAATAATACATAAGTTTTTAACGCCATAAGTACAATGTTTTTGTCATTGTACTGTCGATAACAAAATACCATTTTTGATATAAAATAGCATGCTATCGTCCATACAATCAATTACACATTTATTGAAATTCACGCAGTTTCAAAATTTTCATTCCCCAAGTGAAAAGGGAACTGTAGAATGTAGTCCTCGCGCGCAAACACACATCGTCTTATGTTTAATTTTATTTTTCTGTTGACGTATTTATGCACTAGCCAGTATCTTATAGCACAGAATAATAATAAGTACTACGTACAGAAGTTTTACTTCGCGAAGGTATTTAAAAAAATGTATGCTCAATTTCATTAACAATATGGTGTAATTTAGCCTGTCTCAAGAGTCAAGCACCATTTTGTTGACAAACGTCAGTGATCGGCACTGCGCCGAAGCTATAGGGCTGACTTCGGTAAAATGATGTGACGTGAGGTGCCAAACTGCGGAAAATGGCGGAGGAAAAGCATGAATTATCATGAATAATATTAACTACTTATTTACCTCTCAGTGTCTTGAGGCAACTTAAAAAAGTACATTCTGTGTTTTTATTATTATTTAGGCAGTTAAATACTGCACAGTATTTAGTACACCATTTTCTTTATTTTCTTCCATCATACACAAGAATACGCGTGCGTGAGTCAATGTTCGCTCGTATGTGAGGCCTTGTCGAATAGTATCCTGTAGGTGGGCCATCGTGCGTGTTTTGTTTTCGATGTAAACTCGCGGAGATGAACAGGCCTGCTTATAGTGAGTATTATTTTACGTTTGTAACTAATAATTTTTGGGCTTAAAAACTTATTTTACTTTAAATAGCCAGCATGTAATTTTTTTAAGCAAGTTTTTATTTGAAGAAATCTTCAATTTCTGTAAGTACTAAACGTTTCAGGCGATCATAGTTTTCTTACTTCCGTATTTAATGATGACGATTTTATTAAATATTTCAGGCGCACAAAAAGTATAACTTATATTGGATGAAGGAGTTTAATTTACTAAGTAAAATTCAACACCATTCTTATGCTTTTCTAAATTACCTTTTTTATTTTCCACACGAAACATTTCGCTTAATTAACCCTGTGGTTGCTGCATGTTTCAGCTATGCTTGCCTCACTGGCAATACAACATCCTAACATATTATTTAAAATTGCATCCACAGCACGTTTGAATAATGCTTCGTTTCCACGTGTTTAACTTTTCAAATTGCATTTCGATGTTCCACTTTGTAGGAGTTAGTTCGCTCTGGCGCACCGGATAATCCCTACAGAGTATCGATGCTTGAAACGATAGAATTCTTTACTTGTATTGGACGGGAAATTGAAACGGATTGTTCTTGTATCTTTAACCGGAGTCTGAGGGCAACGTAAATTAAAGTTTATCGATAAAATGTATCTCTATTTTGACAGCAGAGTAGCCATAACGCTAAAATGAGGTAGAGTTAGGTTATTTGTCGGAGGATTTAGAGTTAAAGTAGAAGATATCTGTCTAAGGATTTACGCAATGTAATAGGCATTTTAAAAATAATTACTTGCAATAACATGTGACTACAGAAACAGAGCTGCGGGTTCATGTCCTTTAAGGAGCCGAAGATTATATAACAATAGCAATAATATGTACATGAGTTTTAAAATATGCAAGTATTATGTATTGTAGGTACCTACTTGTAGTCTGCTGTGAAGATGCCATAATTTAATCTTAATGCGATAGTAGATGTGAGAATACGAAATCTGAAAGGTTGTAGCTGTAGTTATAACTAAAATTAATGTACAATCTGTGTTTTGAATTTCAAATCATTATTATTTTCTTTTGCCACTATCAGGAAATTTCGGAAACGAAAACAAACCATAAATCGTGCTCTATCGACTCGCGAATAAGCCTTTGGGTAGTTTAAAAACATTTCCTAATCCTTATTGCAACGGTGGCGGGTTTAATAATATTTTCGGCCCGAATAAATAAGGCGGTCGTTTTATATTAATAGCTTTTAAGGGGATTAAGCTATGAAAGTTGGACTTGTGCTCTCTCAAGTAATCCGTCGAATGAAATTATCATTTTATATAGCAAGCGATGAGAATGTCCTCGCAAAGTGCTGGCGTTGTCTCATAACAGTTTATTCCGTATCAACTTTGTTGTTTATGACTTGGGAATACGACGTTTGAGCGTTAATGTGTATTGTTTCATATTTGTAAGGATTATCGTTATAGCTTCAAACTTAGTAGGTAATTTTTTCTATGTACATTATTCGGAACAAAAATGTTATGTGCGCCGGGTACCAAGAATATCTTCATACTGATATCAGGTCAAAATGCCCACAAAATATAATGACAAAGTTTTATCGATCACCATAAAACATGAGTGTTATTTTATCGACTATAACCTTCAAGGACCTCGGTGCACATGCTCCTTTGGCTATGTGATAATACCTACATCATTCGAATCCAGATATTTTTTTAGTTAAAAGAAAATAGTATTCGTATTTGATTACCATTTGGTAGCCCAATTGCACAAGCACCGTAATCAGTATAAAATACATTCATATTTTCCGAGAGCTCTTTATTCTGATTGAGCCATTACTGGCGAAGGAATTCGATATTTTCTCGCGTATTCGGGCACATATCATTTCCACGTACATTTTTTATCGGCATTTTTCCTTGAGGATTTCTAACAAGCGCCATTGTGGGGCCATTAGAGGTTTTTGTGCCGATTCCTAAGCTTTGCCGCTCATGTAAAGGGTCCTGATTACTCAATACGCTGTGATAGTTATTCTGCAAAAAGGTTATCAAAGACTTTTATCGGAAACGTGTTTTTTCTTGACTATAAATCGCCGAGAAAATCTCAAGTGTACTTAGAGGTGCGCGGCCAAGGTTGTATTCCTTTGCTATGCTGTGAGTTTAAAAAAAAGTTCTTTTTGAATTCAAGTTTGGTAGGTACGTTGATATACAATATAAAAGGTTATAGAGATACGGTTCCCATTAAGTAAATTAAATCATCATCGTTTTTGTTACAAAGAGCTTAAAGTTTAAATCAGCAGGGACGTTTCATTAAAACAAATTTTAAGTCGTGAAGCGAGGCTGCCTTACCGGGCCTCTCCTTCCATTTCTTTGGCAGCTTTGTTTTCTTGAGCAGTAACGGGAACGGATCTTTCCCGCCTCTATCGTCGTGTAGTTCCTGGAAAAATAAATTAAAGGGTAGTTGGTACGAGTACCGCTATTGATTCTCGGGCTTTGTTTACAAAAGTTCGGTAACTGCTTATTGATTGGATTGAGGTATTGAATATATTTATGATATTTAGAGAACAAGCTTTGTTTTATAAGTACAAAATATTACGAACAGTTTTGATGGAAAGAACACGTGCCGTTTTACGTAAAAACTTTACGAAAATATTAGCTTGTTACAAGGACTTATTTAAAACTGTTTTAAAGTTAAAATTACATTGTTTAATAGAAAATTGAAACTGATAGTCGTTAGTAAAGATATCCAATAAATACCGTTAGAGTGGTTTGTGAACTTGAGCATACTAACTATCAAAAATACCAATGCATGTTAAATGAATACCTACAATTGTTTATTATCCTGAATAAAATAAAATAAAAGTGTAAAAGTGCTTTTTTAAGCCTATTTACAGAAATAAATGAGTTTTAATGAGTTTTTAATGAGTTTTTTAAAATAAAGATTTTAAGCCCTTCACTTTCGTTAGCTACAAACTTGCAAAAAGACACGTACGACATTCGCAAATGCTAAAGTATCATTTTTGGTACTAAACCGTGAAAGTTCATTAGAAATAGTTATTAGGAGAGAAAGGTTGCGATCATTAAGCGGGGATTAGTCGCGAGCGCGAATTAGTCAAGGGCTCGGCGTAACGAAGGCTCAAGCCAGGTTTTCGCACGTACAATTTGGAAGCTCAGGAGTTAAGAGGAATTTAATACAGGGGGTCTACTATGCTAAACAATTTCGATATTGTCGACTATGATGGTATACCAAAGTTGTATTTCAGAATAGACCCTTTCAATACGAAAATCGTGTTTCGTAATGGCAGAGATTCCTATTTGTATTATGTTTATTCGAAAATGCAATCAATGTAACTATTTCGATGATGTAGAAGATGATTCTCTAATGAAGTCTGATGTACAGTCACGGAATGAAAAGGTTCGTCAGTTTTCAAATTGATTCCTTCAACGAATCGCGAGCACATAATACCTTTTGAAACTATGTTACAGAATAATCTCGAGTTAGAGAAAATAATCTTTAACTGTTCGTCAGTAAAGTTCAAAATTATTCAGATAAAAGTTGTTTGACGATTTAACTTGTCAAGAAGATTATTATGATTGATAAACTAAAACCTTCTTGTTGATTCAACCTGCCATTATCTATTAAATAAAAAAAACTACATTTAGTAACATTGCACTGATGGGATAGAAAAATAAACAAGCAAAACCTTATTCGTCAGTAAACGTCATATTTATTTAAATGTTAGCAGCACTGTTTCTTGCACGGTTATGTTGGCAGGTTTGACTCTACCTAGTGCAAGCGAAAACCGACACTAAGGTGACGAACCTTTTCATTCCGCGACTGTACCTAATGATAATGTGATTCGAGCAAGAGCTAAGCTTATTTTCTTTAAATAGATACTTATAGACTGATGACTAGGAAATGCTTTAAACTACTCACCTTGACAGCGATAGTATCATCTTGTAGGAAGTACAGCAATCTGTACGGGCGAAGTTCACCGTTTTCTGATTGCCGGTCATCCCAAACGACATCGAAACTGCAAAAAAACAGATTTACATCTAAGTAAATTTTTACAATTAGCCTAGGCGCAGACCACCGACTTTTAGTTGACCGATAGTTGGTTGAGTCAGGCTGTTAATCAGTATGGAGATGTATGAAAATGCGCACATTACACCGATTTGGTATCGGCCGATTCTTCATACAAATTGAAATCGGGCTAAACTATCTGCCAACTAAAAGTTGGTGGTCTGCGCCTAGGCTTACAGTGTGCCTACCATGAGTTTACGTTAGGTGTGCTCGCTAGCGACTGCGTAAAAAAATGACATTTAAATGTATGACATATTGTGCAGCGCCCCTAGCGGCTACTTTCAAGAAATAAAATCTTCATAGAATTGTTTGACGTATTCGCTAGCGAGCTCACCTAACGTAAACTCATGGTAGGCACACAGGACATGAATCATCTCTCTGGTAGTTAAAATCTAAAATTACAAAGTGAGACGTAAATCACGGTAGTAGGCGGGCTTCGATCTTTGTGCATTGAATGAGTGACCCAGTAGAGCATTAATCTTTATTCCGAGGTAAGCAATAGGTATTTGAATTACAAATTGCAGATTTTCTTGCAAACATACTCATTGTCAGGCAGATACTGTTTAATTGCATAAATGTCCCGCGCGCTCTTGCTTGACCTTTTATTTAGGGTGACTTTTAGCTGATTATAATCTCTGACAAATCGCTTTTGGTAAATCATTAAATTGAGAGCCTAGCACGTTTTTCTAGTCTTAAAACACAAGCAGCTATTTCAGTATCACCAAATTAAACTTTAATGGCACTGCAAAGTATGATAAGAATTAACACCCAAAAAATGAATAAAGTAGGTGTCCCGACGTTCTGCGAAGCCAGTGATTTATTAACAGAACTCCGCCGGGGCGGGTGTTTATTATTATGGTCAGAGGAGAGATAAGATAACGAGATGCTAAATAAGTAATGTTTTTTGACGTGAACACATTTATTGCCTCGCTTCAGGAACGAGAAAATGGCAAATGCCCGTTTAGAATAACCAACTGCCACGCGCGATGGAATAGAATTGATCACGCCCTCATTTTTCATTTTGATGTCATAATATATTTAATAATGCATTGAAAACAAGCTTTTGCCTGTGGCCCCGCTTAGGGATTTCGATTCGTGGTAAAGCTTCTGTTATTGTTCAGTTTTTTGATCCGTAGTTAAATTATCCAAATGTTAACCAACTGTTAATCAAATTGAACTACCAAAATGCAGATTAATCCAGTGTTTTTCATTGGGTAGAGTCGTTTCTAAGTTAAAGTCGTCAACGCATCCTAAAAACTATTTTCCTAATAAGGCATTTTAAATAAGTAATAAAGCATCCACAGCCCGTTCTTCGGCACAGCCGATGCCAGGCAATAAACAAGGGACCACACCTAGAGATGGGTTTGTGAGCCAGCTAGTTTGGATAATAACTGATAATTATCTATTAATAGCCATTATTAGCCATCCATTGGCTATTAACCCTGCTATTAATAGTTTCTTACGTTTTTTCTTCCACTTTTAAAATCAAATCAATATTAAAATCAAATATTACTCAAAGAAACAAAAAAGAACTAAAAAACATCAATGTAATTTATATAAACGACATTGTAGTTAAAAAAGAATCTAAATATTATACAATAAAAGGAGAAACTGACTGACTTAGTGACAGATCAACACACAGCCTAAACGGCTAAACGTAGGCACTTGAAATTTGGAAGGGACGTAGCTTAAATACCGTAGAGGTGCACTAAGAAAGGAATTACCAAAATTCCCAAGGGAACGGGAATTAGCGGGAAAATCCTTTTGTATGAAAAATCTAAACCGCTTAAGTTAGACGCTTGAAATTTGGCATGCAGTTTTGATTTTGTTTGTTTCTCTTGACGCCATGTCGACATGTGCGTTTCTTACGAATGCGAGGCAACACTGGCTGCACGAAGCTAGCGTGGGGTGCGGTACCAGGTGCGCAGGGTACAAGGTGCTTCGACCTGGTTTCGCATTGTGAAGACATTTTATTACTTCCGTGCGGTACCAGGTCTAAAAACCTGGTATTAAGGTAGGTACATCATTGGATTCTATTTTAAGAATACATCATAGATATATATTCATCACTTTCCTACACCGGACCCAATTGAAGTTATGCCTTTCGCACGACAAGGAAGACTATAATTTTCTTAGCCGCACGGTAAGCGAAACGTACACAAGGTCTATAGACCTGGTTTCGCACTCAACGTGTTAAAAAGGTCTGAAAACGTGTTTTAATTTTCGAAAAAATATTATTAACATGAAATGAAGTTTCATTGATTGTTAAAAAAAATGTAGGTGCCGATAGTTAGTTACTAACTTAGGTACAGATAGCTCTTCTTTATTTTAAATCTTAACAAATATAAATTGACTCTACCACGAATGTAGAATTAACAATATTAAATATTGCTCAGAAATCATTGAAATTATAACGTAAAATGACTGCAACACAATAATGATACTGTTTATTTTCATGTTAAATGTTTCCTTTTCATAATTTTCAGTTGTATTTGTTAAATATTTGGTTAATTTTCGGTTATTTTTCGCCGTTTCAGTGCGGCAAGCGTTTTCGGAAGCGGCGTTCAATCTGGAATTAAGAATCTTTCCCGTATCCGCCATTTTGGAAAAGCTTCAAGAATTTTGGCTCATACTGAAACTTGTAATGAAATGAACATAGACTTTAAAAGGCTTCAGCATGTTTTTGTATGAGAGACGTAATTATTTCATTTATTTGAAATGCGAAGAATTGTTTTCATGAAAGGTTATAAATTAATACCGCTGTATCAAATAAAAACAAAATATTTGCCTTCATTATTTACGCTGAAAGATTTTACAGTAAATTGTACTGAAACGTAATAATAATTAATATGGATTGCTTATGTTAACACTAAGATTTATATTATAAACAAAAATTTTTTCAGCTGAAAAACATACACTGTATAATTATTTAAGTATATTACTTTCAGACGTTTTCAAAAATAACTTGCTTTAAAAAAGTAGTTGGAAAATAAATAATAACAAAATGATATTTGCATTAGAAAAATGTTTATTAGATTTACGTTTTTAGGGTTCAAACTGGCCGGTAATCATTCGACTTATGTAAAATCCACAGACAGACACACCAACACACATTAAAAGGTCATTTCTGAATTTTGATCGAACGGGGCGAAACCGCAATATGAAAAAATCGATTTCAGCGGTCGAGCGCCATCGGTTCCCTCTAGCTACAAGGTGACACTTTTATTTCTTTTTTAACAGGGTTTTTGTTAGTTAAAAAAAGGTTTTGAATTATAAATTAATTGTTAATTTACATTTTGGTTAGGTATTGCGAGCGTGGGGGCGCGAAACGCGCTGGCCGCGACGCGGCTTGGTTTACACTGGCGAAAAGGAGGGAAATCGCTTTTTAGGGGAGTTTTCCCCCGATCCCGAGGAAATCGGGTAATCTGCGGAGTTGACGCGGCAATTGTCGGCTGTTAAGCTTATGATGATGTGGGGATATTGATGATTTGGTGTTTTTCAGCCTTTTTAGACTGTACCCCGGGGACTGAGTTGTGAGATCTAAAAATGTGTCTGTAGACCAATTTATTGTTTGTTTTCAATTTGAGATTGTAATCGTTTCGCTACGTGTCTTTAGGATCAATACAAACAGTCTGGTAACCTGTCAACTGTGGCTTATACAACTTTATCTTTTAATGCAAATCGATCGAAGTTAAAGTCGGAAAAGTCTTCACTCATCTTATTTTTTTTCCAAGACTAGACTGAAAACGATTACCCAGTTATTTTCATGAATGATTGTTAATTTATTTCAAAAATAATTTAGAAAACAAATGAACCAGTTGTAATGCGTATCCATTTCTTTGAGTTCCCGTGACGTACGTACTTATGCAGTTTCTGATGGTTCCAGGATCTCAATGAACAAAAATCCTAACATTATTCGTTTAAGCTTACGCCTATACTACTAAAATTCTCTGTTTTGCCCAAGATCAGCTGGTAGAGAATGCCACATTGCTTAAGTTCGCCTTTTGTACCGCTTTTTTTGTGTGTGCAATAAAGTTTTTAAATAAATAAATAAGGTAAGTACCCCACATGCAGCGGGCAACACCGGCTGCGCGTAGCTCCGCCCGCTACGGGCTACGAGCGCACACCTATGTACTACGCTACTACGGACTACGGCTTTCGGCATGTACCTACGATCGCACAGCTATGTACATACGTGGTGGTGGTTTAGAATATTTATTTAATGGTTAAATAATAAGGTTCGATAATTTCGTAGCAATATTTTACAAAAGTACATACTGTTTATTCCTAGTGAATCAAAATCAAAAATCAAAATCAAAATTATTTATTCAGTTTAGACCACAAGTGGCACTTAATATCAACTAGTAGCATTAATGTCAATTAAAAAGAATGCATTTTATTAGAGTTGTATTTAGTCTTTTTGGTACATTTCGTAAACATGTTTTTTTAAAACTAGGTAGGTACTCGTGCTTGTGTACGTGGCTTCGCATGCAAGAATTTTCAGTCTTTAAAGAAATGACTTTATCGCGTTTCCCCTAAAAACTATGTTTTTTCATGGGTTTCAAACTATCTCATATAAATCGGTTCTGTGGTTTTAAAAAGTACTTATCTGTCATACTTTCATATAATACTAGCGGCCGCCCGCGACTTCGTACGCGTGGACCCCGTTTTACCCTTAGGGGTGAAGTTTCGAGTTTTTTAGGGTTTACCCGGAAATTATTCAAACTTTTCTCGCTGTAAAAACCATCCTTGGACTTCAACAAACATTTTAAAAAAAGAATTGGTAAAATTGGTCCAGGCGTTGTTGAGTTATGCGCTTACCAACACATTTTGCGATTCATTTTTATATTATAAGATTAGTACGGATTTTGTGTCTAAATAATCGGATCAGATTCCATTCTATTAATCCTAGATAATTAATTGTGCAAAGATTTTTAATTATCTTTAAATTAACCGACATATTTGCTGTCTTATAGTGGTGGTACCCACCTACACTCGGGACGAATATTTAATAAGTGCACTGTTACACACATATTATTGCTAATTTTTGGTTATTATGAATCCGTAGGAGAACCAGAGTGACTGACATAGCCCGCAGAATCGCTAAAATCAGGTGGCAGTGGGCGGAGCACATAGCTCGTAGAGCTGATGGCCGCTGGGGCAGGAAAGTTCTTGAGTGGCGACCACAAGCAGGAAGACGTATCGTGGGCCTGACTAGGTGAACCGACGATCTGGTGATGGTCGCGGGAGGTGCCTGGATGCGAGCGGCGCAGGACCGGTCTTTGTGGAAATCATTGGGGGAGGCCTTTGTCCAGCAG
This sequence comes from Ostrinia furnacalis, assembly GCF_004193835.3. Classification (NCBI taxonomy): domain Eukaryota; kingdom Metazoa; phylum Arthropoda; class Insecta; order Lepidoptera; family Crambidae; genus Ostrinia; species Ostrinia furnacalis. The sequence goes on along the minus strand of NW_021137028.1, from coordinate 79,681 downwards.
TGGACGGTTCGGCTGCAACGAACAAACGAACGAATTTAGCGTTTCATAATTTCCGAAAAAATGTGAAGAGCTGGCCCTACCCCACAAATACCTATAACTCTACTACTGCACTGTACACAGCTCGCATCAAATGATACAGTAGAATCTCGATTATCCGGACTTCGATTATCCGGATATCCGATTATCCGGACTCATTCTTCACGGTTTCTAATTACCGATTTGGGATCTGGACCCATAAAAACGGAAGGCGCCGCCACCGTAACACGGTCCGGACTTCGTCTTAGTTCATTGTTAAAAGAAATGGATTCATCCAATGTTCTAAAATTTAGATTTTTGACTCTAAATAATGTATTGAAAACTCTTTCTATTGTAAAAACTTCATTATTGTTTGATTTTACTTTGAAATCGATTATCCGGATTTTCGATTATCCGGAACACCCCTGGTTTTAATTGATCCGGATAATCGGGATTCTACTGTACTTTAGTCCAGGGGTTCTCAAACTTATTTTGTCTACTGCTTACCTACTTTGAGAATAAATTATTTTTAGCGCCCCCATTGAGAGAGTCGGTGTCTTAAGAGTCCTCCTAGTAGATAAAATTACAAATCGCCCCCCAAGCCTCCGACCGCCTTTAGGTCTGCAGCGCCCACAAGGGGTCGTTATCGCCCACTTTGGAAAAGGCTGCTTTAGCTGCTTTTTGTCTAGGGGGGCTGGCGTCATGAGTCTACTCCAGTGTTGTATTCCTAATTTTTTTTTTGTGTGTATTTTCTCAACATGGCAAAATTGGTGCGGTGAGATAGTGGCGCCTTCTTGTCAATGTCTTGTTTAATGTTTTGTTTTTTGTATTTAAAATGTTGGTTGGAGAGGCACCCGCTGAAAACCAGCGTCGGGGCACGCGTGCATGCACGCGTGGCTCGATTAATGCTGAGCGGGAGCCTTTTTGGCACAAAATATGCGTGTATAGTTTTAAGTCCCTTTGTTCTGTTTTCTTTTGTGTCAAATAAAATTTTTCTTATTCTTATTCTTATTCTTATTCTTATTCTTATTCTTATTCTTATTCTTATTCTTATTCTTAAGTCTGTCAGCGACACACATCATCACCTAAACTCCCCTCGAGTGTAGAGTAACACCCGCGTCACAACTTAACGTGCATTACACTAATCGGTGGAGCCCCACGGTTTAGGGTGAAGAATACAATCATGGGCGATTTATAATATCAGGCTTTTGAGGACTGGTTGTTGGGAGGATAGTGATAGATAAATTTATCTTTACTGGCTTTCCGCCCACGGCTTCGCCCGCGTGGAATTTTGTCCGTCACAGAATAACTTTATCGCGCGCGTCCCTTTTTCAAAAACCGGGATAAAAACTATCCTATGTCTTTTCCCGGGACTCAAACTATCTCTATGCTAAATTTCATCAAAATCGGTTCAGTGGTTTAGGCGTGAAAGTGAGACAGACAGAGTTACTTTCGCATTTACAATATTAGTATGCATTGCACACCATACCATACTTATTGTTATTCTGTGAACATACTAACAATTACAAGAATACTCTGTATGATATTCTGTGGAAATCTGTAATAAGCTGTAAGTTTTATAATACAAATGTGTAATATTACCACTAATGGTTGATTTCCCAAATAAAATAAATAAATAAATACTAAAATTGAAACGGCATTAATTAACGGGACCTCTACCACTAAGCAATTTCTTCCAGACAAGCTGGGTAGAAGTAGTTGTTTGAAGGAAACACCAGTGATCAACTTTTAAATTTGAATTTAAATTTAAGTGAATTTAAATTTATAACTATGAAATAAAATAAAGGAGTAAGTTTTCACGTAAATAAAGATAGGAATACAATGTTAATTTTAGAATTTCACATTGTTTTCACATAGAAGTTACATAGAAGTTACATACTACCCATTTAATTCAGTATGAAAAAGAACTGCGTAGTTTGAAATGCATTTTTCGGGATATACCTACTCAAACATTCTAGTTAAAGCATGCAAACTATGTTGATGGGTTTAGTTAGAACTCGAAGCAAATATTAGTTACTGGTGGAAATTTTACACGCAAATCTCAGGGAAAATAAAGCTTTAATTAAGCTTCCTACATTTTGGCTTTCACCTTTAAACCTAAGCAATAAGGAGCTGGGTAGCGTACAACTACTTACTACTAGAGGATACTTTTTTCATTAATAAGAAAACTTATTTTAGGAGTTGAAAAAAACCTAACCACGACGAGCAAGGGCACTATCTGCCTTTCCTCGAAGATTAGATTAGATTCAGGTCGTATTTTTGAACCCGCATTAATTTAGGTTGTGTTACCCCAGATAAACAAAATTTTCTAGATAGACATACAGGTATCGTAAAGTTTGCTAATACCTATTTTGACTATGGTGTAGTTTTGTGAAGTTAGGGCGAGAAGAATTAGAAGCTTGGCTCTACCAATATAAGTAGAATCTGGCTCTAGGTACATGAGATGTGATAACTTTTTCACGGTGCGAACCATTAATTCTTAATGGTCTCTTCTTGACAACATATTACGTGAAAATTGTTTCATGATATTTGTAAAATACTTGAAAAAATTGACCTACCTAATGGTGGGAATCAAGTAATGTCCCAGTTTTCACCTTGATTTTAGCACCTATTATACTTTTATTATTTTCTCAGTCCCCNTTTCCATTCAAGGAGTTTGAAAGCGTCTTCCAATGCAGTGGTGAATAGTTTAGGAGATATAACATATCCCTGCCTTACGCCTCACTGCAGAGGAATCGTCCTCGTGCTCTGCTCCTGTACTCGGACCGACATGGTGGCGTTTTTGTACAAGCATTTCAGCACCTCGATATACCGATAGTCAATACGGCACCGCTGAAGAGACTGTAAACACTGCCCAAGACCCGATCGAATCGAAGACCTTCTCATAGTCTACGAACGCCAAGCATAGTGGCAAGTTATAGTCCTCAATCTTCTGTATAACCTGTCGCAGCGTAAGCACAAACAAAAATGTGCCAGTGATTTAAAAAAAATGTAAGAAAAATGCTTAAAATATAGACATATCTCATAAAAAAAAAACAAAGTACAAAACCAATAAGTAGGTAACCTTTATTAGTAGCTAATCTGATATCTTTAGGTTCTCTATACGTTCGCAATTTTCTTGTGACGACTCATGCCTAATACCTATAACATATTTTAGACAACTATGCAAAACCCGAAAGTACCGAAAGAACCGGGTTTTGAATTTTTAAAACCCGGTTCTTAAGCTGTCGAAAAAACCCGGGTTTTCCCGGTTCTTTCGGTTCCGGGAAAACCCGGGTACAAACCCTAAAACGAACGAATGTAGCGTTTCATAATATCCGAAAAAATGTAAAGAGCTGGCCCTACCCCACAAATACCTATCACTCTACTACTGCACTGTACACAGCTCGCATCAAATGATACTTTAGTCCAGGGGTTCCCAAACTTATTTTGTCTACTGCTTACTTTGAGAATAAATTATTGTTAGCGCCCCCATTGAGAGAGTACCGACTCTCCTTCTTAAGAGTCCTCCTAGTAGACAAAATTACAAATCGCCCCCCAAGCCTCCGACCGCCTTTAGGTCTGCAGCGCCCACAAGGGGTCATTATCGCCCACTTTGGGATCGGCTGCTTTAGTCTGTCAGCGACACACATCATCACCTAAACTCCCCTCGAGTGTAGAGTAACACCCGCGTCACAATTTAACGTGCATTACACTAATCGGTGGAGCCCCACGGTTTAGGGTGAAGAATACCATCATAGGGCGATTTATAATATCTAGCTTTTGAGGACTCGTTGATGGGAGGATGGCGATAGATAAATATAAGTATCTTTATTGCACACCATACTAACAATTACATGAATACTAAAATTGGAACACCATAATAAAGGAGGCCTTTACTACTAAAGCGATTTCTTCCAGACAACCTGGGTAGAAGTAGTTGTTTGAAGGAAACATCAGTGATCCAATGACATACCATATCAGTGATCATCTAAATTTAAATTTTAATGAATTTAAATTTAAAGTATGAAATAAAATAAAGAATTGTACGTTTTCATGTAAATAAAGATAGGAATAGAATTTTAATTTTCGAAGTTCACATTGTTTTCACATAGAAGTTACATATTACCTATTTAATTCAGTATGAAAAAGAACTGCGTACCTAGGTTGAAATGCATTTTTCGGGATGTACCTACTCAAACATTCTAAAGCATACAAACTATGTTGATGGGTTTAGTTAGAACTCAAAGCAAATATTAGTTACTGGTGGAAATTTTACACGCAAATCTCAGGGAAAATAAAGTTTTAATTCCGCTTCCTACATTTTGGCTCTCACCTTTAAACCTAAGCAATAAGGAGCTGGGTAGCGTACAACTACTTACTACTAGAGGATACTTTTTTCATTAATAAGAAAACTTATTTTAGGAGTTGAAAAAAACCTAACCACGACGAGCAAGGGCACTATCTGCCTTTCCTCGAAGATTAGATTAGATTCAGGTCGTATTTTTGAACCCGCATTAATTTAGGTTGTGTTACCCCAGATAAACAAAATTTTCTAGATAGACATACAGGTATCGTAAAGTTTGCTACATACCTATTTTGACTATGGTGTAGTTTTGTGAAGTTAGGGCGAGAAGAATTAGAAGCTTGGCTCTACCAATATAAGTAGAATCTGGCTCTAGGTACATGAGATGTGATAACTTTTTCACGGTGCGAACCATTAATTCTTAATGGTCTCTTCTTGACAACATATTACGTGAAAATTGTTTCATGATATTTGTAAAATACTTGAAAAAATTGACCTACCTAATGGTGGGAATCAAGTAATGTCCCAGTTTTCACCTTGATTTTAGCACCTATTATACTTTTATTATTTTCTCAGTCCCCATTCTCTAAATCTTTCCGTTAGTATTTCCCTGATTAGGAAACTGTTAGTGAATCAAAAGCGGGACGTAATCGTCGCCAAGGCTCCGCGCCCTAATGACAGGGGAAGATTCACCCCATGACGCTGCCATGGAGCTACGAACTATTGGAGAAGTTAATTTTTTCTAAAATAATTTAAATTTTAGGTATACACGTTTTTAAGTATTAAAAACTTTATTGCACACAAAATAAATTGTTTGTACAAAAAGCTGACTTAATGCCACGTGGCTTTTCCACTTTGCTTTGAATGCAGTTCTATTTCTTTTAAAAAATAAAGGAAAGTTTTCTCTAAGTAAAATTTTCTCTACAGTAGGTACAGTCTCTTTATCTGCAGAAATAAGAGTACTTTTCCTCCAGGTGGCAATACAAAATCCCACCCTGTATACTATACCAAATCGGATACAGATACATAATTAGGTAAGTAGGTACCCCTTTGCCTTTTCCTGCAAGAGGAAAGAACGAAACCAAAAAAAAAATAAGTAGGTACCTATACCAAATCTCGATCAACTTACGTACTCTAAAAAATTCATGTAACTTCAGATAAGTCTTTTTTTGCTTTTTTTTCATGGCTTTTCATACTCGTATTTTATAGTTTTTTATTTTTTACTTTTTCAAAAGCGGTAAATAAATGCAAACTTGTTATTAGGAACACCTACATGGAAATTAGAGCTGTGACAGACAGATTCATCGCGTGTTGTCATACATAATATTATTTTTTGCTAAAAGTAGTTCTGGAAACAAGTCTGGCCGGACATCGAGGCATTGACCTCTTATACTCAAGGTGATTTACCGTACTAATGCTTAGGTATACACAGACAGAATATATCGCAAATTAATTTGTTGCGATGAAACGTGCTCTCAACTTTACATCCTTAAGATTTAAACAAGCTTTTTAGACTATACCTACTAATTTTAGGTATGTGCTTTTACCTAAGGCTTTGCCTGAGTGTATTTCGGTCTATCGCTCAGAGAAATAGAATGTAGGCCATTTTATAGCATATTAAAATTTAAGCGAAATATTTCTTCGCCATATAACTAAGCATCGCCTCCTCTCCCCCAAGTTGGTTTCAAAGAGTAAGTAAAACAAAGATACAATTTATCAGAATCGGTTTAGCAGTTTAGGCGTAAAAAGGTAACAGATAGAAGACAGTTACTTTTTTTAATTTTTAATGTTTTTTTTGCACAAGAAAACATTTCTGTCGTATTCAGTAAATACCTAGTGGTCGGTCTAACGCCCGTATTCACGAACGATGTTTGCTTAAGTGAAGCAGCAAATAGAACGCACAGCGTTGAATAGAGCTCTGTGATTGGTTCATGTGTCACCCTGTGCGTCCACGCGCACTGTGAGACCTCATAGTAATGTTTGTGAATACGGGCGTAAGTTACACTTAGGACTGATCAGTGTGCCTACCATGAGTTTACGTTAGGTGAGCTCGCTAGCGAATACGTCAAAAAATTCTATGAGGATTTTATTTCTTGAAAGTAGCCGCTTTAAATTGGGCGCTGCACAATATGTCATACATTTAAATGTCATTTTTTACGCAGTCGCTAGCGAGCACACCTAACGTAAACTCATGGTAGGCACACAGTAAGCCTAGGCGCAGACCACCGACTTTTAGTTGGCCGATAGTTGGGCCCGATTTTAATAATTTGTACGAAGAATCGGCCGATACCGAATCGGTGTAATGTGCGCACTTCCATACATGCCCAATGCCCATACTGATTAACTGCCCGACCGATAGTTTACTATCGGCCGACAAAAAATCGGTGGTCTGCGCCTAGACTAAGTTAACATACGCAGGCCCCTCTTACCCACTGGGCACTTTGGGCACGTGCCCAGGGCCCCGCGACCGAGGGGGCCCCCATCTGCTAATAAGACCTTTTTCCAGATGATAAGGGCCCCCCTTAATCCTTAAAATCTTTAAATGCCCAAGGCCCCTAGTAGGTTAAAGACGGCCCTGAACATACGTCTAATTTTAAATGGACTAGAAATAAGTAGTCCGTCCCTTAACTTGTCCACTTTTGTTCCTAACTCCGTGGCCTGCCCCATGCTCAAAGGGGATATCGCAGCGAACACTGATGTCCCAGCTAACCGTTTGGGTGCGGACAGTCCCAGCGGGCTTTAACGACAATACAAACTGAGGGAAACTCATAAGAAAAAATTGGGAAAATGGGCCATAATTACTGATTTTCCAAGCAGTTTTAAAATGTTTATTCATAACGTGATGACAAGTTTTATTACGAAGTAGGTATCTACTGGGGCAACACATAAAACGTTTATCATACGTTACGTAATCCTTAATATATTTTAAATTTCGACCTTGTACTATTTAACCGAAAAGAATTGTTAAGAGTAAAGTCCTTCAATGAAAATGAGGAAAATGGAAAACGCCAGTAAGGTTTGCGAACCCCTCAATATTACGATATAGACATCTGTCGGAATAAAGTGGAATCAATTTGTAACTCGAGCAACGTTCTTCTTGGTTGATAGCATTCACGTTGTTACTAGTTTGACAATAAAATAACAGATGGCGTCACAGGCCCGCAATGATGATATTAAAAATTAGTGACGTTCGTCACTATAAAATAATTAATTGCATAACGGTACACCGTTATTGAATAATTGTTGTTATATTGGCTTGATAAACGCAATAAACATTTATGACTATGACTATGATAGGCAACTAAATAATATAGAACATTTTGTTCTAAACAATTTAGTAATATCACGGTTTAAAAATGTACTACATTAATAATATTTTAAATTAAATCATGAAAACACACAGAAAACTGCAATCCAAAAGATATTTTATGATTTCAATGTTGTTATTGTTGTTTGAACGCCAGGTACAGCCAGGTTCCTCTTTTTGGATTAGAGCTTTTCTACACACCTTTTAAATCGCTTTGTTAGTTAATAATTATGTATTTAATAGTTCATTTCGGTAGGTTTAACTTTGTGTGTGGGTGACGTTGAACGTTAGAAACCACAAATTGACAACCATCCAGGTGCGAAATTCTTAATGGTCTCTTCTTGGCAACATATTACGTGAAAATTGTTTCATGATATTTGTAAAATACTTGAAAAAATTGACCTACCTAATGGTGGGAATCAAGTAATGTCCCAGTTTTCACCTTGATTTTAGCACCTATTATACTTTTATTATTTTCTCAGTCCCCATTCTCTAAATCTGATTATTGTATTTCCCTGATTAGGAAACTGTTAGTGAATCAAAAGCGGGACGTACCTAATCGTCGCCATGGCTCCGCGCCCTAATGACAGGGGAAGATTCACCCCATGACTCTGCCATGGAGCTACGGACTATAGGAGAAGTTATTTTTTTCTAAAATAATTTAAATTTTATACACTATTTTTAAGTATTAAAAACTTTATTGCACACAAAATAAATTGTTTGTACAAAAAGCTGACATAATGCCACATGGATTTTCCACTTTGCTTGTGGCATTACAAAATCCCACCCTGTATACTATACCAAATCGGATAAGTACAGTTATAAATAATTATACCAAATCACGATCAACTGACATCTTACTCTAAAAATTAATCTAACTTTAGATATGTCTTTATTTGCTTTTTTAGATTTTCGTGGCTTTTCGTACTCGTATTTTATAGTACCTACCTTTTACTTTTTCAAAAGCTGTAAATAAATGCATTAAACTTGTTATTAGGAACACCTACATGGAAATTAGAGCTGTGACAGACAGATTCATCGCTCGTTCAAATATAACAAGTTCCATCATTGATGGTGTCATACATAATATTAATTTTTTGCTAAAAGTAGTTCTGGAAACAAGTCCGACCGGACATCGAGGCATTGACCTCTTATACTCAAGGTGATTTACCGTACTAATGCTTGGGTATACAAATCTCAGACAGAATAAATTGCAAATTAATTTGTTTAGCTATTTAAGACTAGCTTTTCGCCCGCGGCTTCGCCCGCGTGGAATTTTGTCTGTCACAGAAAACCTTTATCGTGCGCCTCCCTGTTTCAAAAACCGGGATAATAACTATCCTATGTCCTTTCCCGGGACTCAAATTATCTCTATGCCAAATTTCATCAAAATCGGTTCAGTGGTTTAGGCGTGAAAGCAAGACAGACAGACAGAGTTACTTTCGCATTTATAATAAGTATTAGTTATATTATCTGTGGTATTAGTATAGATTATGAAAATAATAATCATACTCTACGTGCTCTCAACTTCACATCCTTATGATTTAAATAAGCTTTTTAGTACTATACTAATTAAGGTACTTAGTGACTGAGTTTCTTGCGCTGCTTCTTCTCAGCACTGGCCCATTTATTGTCCCGAAGCAGTGGTAGGGTTAATATTGGGACGTGTAAAAGTGCTTTTTAAAAGCCTATTTGAACAAATAAATGAGTTTTATGTATGTACTTTTGCCTAAGGCTTTGCCAGAGTGTATTTCAGTATGTCGCTGAAAGAAATCGAATGTAGGCCATTTTATGGCATATTTAAGCGAAATATTTCTTCGCCATATAGGTAACTAAGCATCGCATCATTTTTAAATGGAATTAAATAAGTAGTCCGTCCCTTAACTTGTCCACTTTTGTTCCTAACTCCGTGGCCTGCCCCATGCACAAAGGGGATATCGCAACGAACACTGATGTCCCAGCTAACCGTTTGGGTGCGGACAGTCCCAGCGGGCATTAACGACAATACAAAGTGAGGGAAACTCATAAGAAAAACATGGGAAAAAGGGCCCTAATTAATAATTTTCCAAGCAGTTTTAAAATTTTTATTCATAACGTAATGACAAGTTTTATTACGAAGTAAGTAGGTATAGTTCCAAAATACTGGACTGTCCTGTCGATGACATTGACAGAGTGGGGCGCCACCGTCAATACCGGATCGCTGGTTCAGATTTTTACCATATTGGAAACCATATAGTTGAACGATGATAGCGCCCCCCTGGCATTGAGTTTGGCGGGACAGTTCAGCGTGGGTCATCTATATCTACTGGGGCAACACATAAAACGTTTATCATACGTAATCCTTTTATATATTTTACATTTCGACCTTGTACTATTTAACCGAAACGAATTGTTAGGAGTAAAGTCCTTCAATGAAAATGAGGAAGAAAATGGAAAACGCTAGTAAGGTTTGCGAACCCCTCAATATTACGATATAGACATCTGTCGGAATAAAGTGGAATCAATTTGTAACTCGAGCAACGTTCTTCTTGGTTGATAGCATTCACGTTGTTACTAGTTTGACAATAAAATAACAGATGGCGTTACAGGCCCGCAATAATGATATTAAAAATTAGTGACGTTCGTCACTATAAAATAATTAATTGCATAACGGTACACCGTTATTGAATAATTGTTGTTATATTAGCTTGATAAACGGATGATGGGCAACTAAACAAATAGAACATTTTGTTCTAAACAATTTAGTAATATCACGGTTTAAAAATGTACTACATTAATAATATTTTAAACTAAATCATGAAAACACAGAAAACTGCAATCCAAAAGATATTTTATGATTTCAATGTTGTTATTATTGTTTGAACGTCAGGTACAGCCAGGTTCCTCTTTTTGGATTAAAGCTTTTCTACACACCTTTTAAATCGCTTTGTTAGTTATTATAATTATGTATTTAATAATTTATGTCAGTATGTTTAACTTTGTGTGTGGGTGACGTTGAACGTTTAGAAACCACAAATTGACAACCATCAATTATTTTTGTTGTTAATTTAACTTTAGTGCTAATAATCAGTAATTAGTATTAATAGAACAAGTGGCTATGCTATCATCCGTCAGACGTGTGTCGGGTCATCGCTCGTGATTCATCGCCTGACGCATAATGTGAGCAAATGTTAGTAATTTACACACATCAATAAGTACGAGGAAAGCATGTAATTATATTTCGTAAACTGATTTATATTCGATTGTTTTCCTTCAAGCATAAAGGCTTGCACTCAAACCGTATCGATTTTGTATAATGTAAGGCCATGTAGAATACCAATAATGTTAAATGATGCAGATCTGCTTACCGATTACTTACCTTTGTTCTTTTTGTTTTATGTTGACTTAACAGTAAATCAAGCAAGAGTAATGAACAATTTTTGTTTTTGTTCTTAAAGTAGGTAATTAATTATATTATTTCCTTGAGCTCGATAATTTTATGAACAACCATAGCATACTGACATCCTCGTGTCTTGTAATTTGGGTAGGTAATTTGTGTCATCAAACTATCGAGAATCATTATGGTTTTTATTTAGTAATTTACTTGTCCCCGCAAATATTTTGGTAAAAACCAAACACATTGAACGTCAATAGATCCATTCATTTCTGATTTTAGAAATGTAATGAACACTATCGCTTTGTTCTCGTAAGGCAATGGCCTGATGTTTACTGCGAAGGATTAGTCAAAACGTGTTTTTACATTATTACTTGTAAGTTGTAACTGGTGTTATTGACTCATGGTGCCATGTATTTAATTTTCTGTCATTTTGTAGACAAACATGTAACCTACTCTAGTTGAGATTGAGAGTGAATTTATTTTAGAATGCAAAAAATCTGTAAGATTGTTTATTTTGAACTTTTTTGTTTCGAGGTTTGTTCTATGATACAGTAACAGTATAAGAACTGGATGAAATTGGGAACTAAAAACTAAACCATTTGCTGTTGCTTTGGTCTCTAACGCATGATGTTTTCACCTATAATTAAGTTTGCATTTAACAAGTGTCATTTTTTATAGTTACTTTTGTGAAGCCTCAATGTAACCTTGTTGGTGTTCAAATAAATAAATAAATAAATAAATAAACAATACCTTAGTGCCTACATACTAGTTACCTATAACGTAGACCCAAAAACATCAAACAGTAGCGTTTAAATTCTTATCTTTAATCTAAATTGTTAACACAATCATACACGTATAAGGAAACTAATGGTCCTTAATTTCAAAGACAAATTGGTGCGCCCGGATGTTACAGATACGAATTTGTTTTACGAATTGAATTCTATTGAAAGGACGCATTTGTCGTAACGGTCAGCTAATGACAGATATGTAAGCCCAATATTAATCATTTGAGAGCTCTGTCATATACAGTTATCGAGCGTTAATGCGAAGAAAAAAAAGATTAATAACCACTATTATTTCTTTATTGCGGTTCTTCTAAAGCATTAAAAATGTTTATGGGATTCTATTTGATTTAGAGTTCAAGAAAGTAGATTTAATCAATTTATTATTAATTTTACTATTGGAGCATTTGACACTGTATCTACTGGCTTAGTTAGCTATAGCTATTGATTTATTTAGTTTTTGTCCATTATTTTGTTGTTTGAATAATGTAAATCATTTATTGAAATTCATTCAACTACATAATAGTAAAAAGTTTTCTACCCAGCCAAATAATTTTATATAACTTGACTGTCTTTAGATGCTACTACAAAATCTTAGTCATTTATAACCGATTTCTAAATATTTGCAATACCTTAATAGGAGATTTTATAATGTGGTTGGTATGACCTATGATATTTACTTCGTATAAGTACAGTGAACCACTTGGTTGATGTCTGCGTGGTATAACTTTTGCAATAAACTTGTGCCGATCCTGTTACCGCCTACGCTGGCAAGTTGACACATCTAATGTGGGAGCCTGGAATGTCACTGGATCAATTGCATAGTCCATAAAACTTTTAATTGAGCAAAAAAGCAGTTCATTGTAACCATCATCATTAATTTAGGTTTGTTGTTAGGCTGATGAACTGCTGTCGACTTTGCAACTAATGAATTATTCTTGTCCAAGTAAATTACAAATCTCGTAAGTCGTAAGTCTAAGTAAGAAGTATTGCTTAAATTCAGTAAATTTTTACTTTGAACCAATGTAAACAATCCTACTGAAGAACTCCTTCTGAGGATAACAAAGTGATACAGAAATAGAATGTACTCGAGAGGTGAACGATCCTGGAACATAATATTATTTGCTCATAAAAATTATAAACTAAATTAAACATGTGACTCACACGTTACAGGAAGTAATAAACATATTGAGCATGTGGGGAACGTGGAATGTTACTGTTTTTTATTGTTTTTGTTCATCTTTGAGTTTTTTGGCCATTTTAAATTTTGAGGATTTTTATAGGTATCATTATAGATAACTAAATTTAGATACGTTGGCAACATTAATAGAGTTCAAAACTAAATGAAAGGTATGCTTGCTTAAGAGGTAATCCAATTTATTCATTGAATGGCAGTACCAAAAGTGTGTTATTTAACGAATGTATGGAACCGGACTACTTATCGTCAGATCGGATTACCTTGTCTGGGCTACCGCTGGCAGAGTTCATTACAATGGCAAGCCCCGGGGTGACCCCATTTCCTAAATATGGAAAAGTTTTGTAAGGCTATCCGGCTTGCTTAAGCACTTAAGTACCTCACCTTCGATTTAACTGTTTTTGCCGAACTCTTGCTCTTAAATATTTTTACATGGCTTTTTGAACCTTGACATTTGTTTGTTTGGTGTGATCTTGGCCGATAAAGTTTCAATTGCGTCTGTAAACTTGTAATTGAAATTTCTGATATAACTGTTCCAGGAAAATTCTTACGTCTATTTTTTTTAATGTTTCTGAATGTAAGTAGTACCTATTAATAGAACCACAATAAAATTAGCGTAACGAAGAAATTAAATCATTATGATTCAAACAGATTTTATTCAAATATCATTGTATTTTTCTCATTTTCTTTCTACGCGTACAATGATTAATGCACTGGGTGAAGATTTGTAGACCTAATAATGCAAAAGCCAAGGTAGTGTATGTGTATCGATTTGTAAGTAGGTACTATTTATTATTCTAAACAAATAAAGAAATTTTGACTTTGACTGTAAAAATGTAAATGATGGTGGTTTCTTTTAAGAATATAGAATAAGCATTGAATTTTGCAGAATCCAGTGCACACCAGACTAGACTTAACAACACTGGGTATTCAGCTGGCATAAGATTAAATGCGACACATTGCTGTCGCGACAATTAAATCACTTTACAAGTCTCACCATTCGAATTGGTTGCCCACACGGCTTGTCTTGTGACTTGTCGTTTATTCTAAAGACAAGACGCTGTTTGGTAGGTCGTCGTTTCAGTGGAAACAGTTTAAATTTAGAATATCCGTTCGTCCAAACTTGGATGAAATGCGTTCAGTGCGTCTTCAGCTTGGTCTTTGACACGAGCTGCGGTTGTCAGGTGCATAGTGTTTTTTTTGTGCCAATCTGTTGAATGATGGGAGTGTTTGTCGTGACTACTTTATGTTAATTTAGTTTTTATAATAGCACGTTTACGTTTTAGTGCAAGATTTGAATTTTAATTCTACTGTTGGTTGTGTGTGTGTGTTTGTGTAATTAACTAGAAATGGAACTCTTTCACCCAAGAATTTGGTATAGTATGAGAAATTAAAAAAAAAGATTCATAACATTCATTGTATTAATCAGTAAGCGATAGAACAAAGAACAACATCTGAAAATAATAATTATTATACACTTTTTATTATCCAATTAGATAACCTTGTGAGTCATGATTATGATTCAATAAAACAAGTTATCAATAAACTTTGTAAAATTTCTTAAAATATTGACAGAAGATAAAAAACATAGGCAATCATCTTATCTAGGTTACACAAGTAATTACACATTCAACAATACATTAACAATTTCTAATGATATTTTCCACTCTACAGCATCTAGAAAAGTTAAAGAATAAAATCATAATAATATGAAGTATGAGTTGTTGAAACCAACTAACCCAAAAAATCAATAACCATCAAAAGAATGACTGTGCTATAATTACCTACTTATGTCCATAAAAATTAAGCTAATGTGATGTTATGAAACATAATGTTTATGATAAGATAGTATCGTTCTACATTCATTAATAACAACGATAATATTGTACTTTATCTACAAAGACATGCAACATCGATTCCTTCTAAATACTAACAAATTCTAAGAATGTTTGATGAAATGATGCCATGAAAGGTTGAGACAGCATCTAACGTAAACAAAAAGCGTAAACACCGAATCCAATGACTCACAATGACGAAGTTTTCATTATCATATCACAACACGCATACATTACTAACGTTAGTTACGATCTAGCACTCGACAGACATTCTCGTGTTTAATTCACGTTTATTTTCTTTATCAGCTTGTTTTTACGTCGATTCATCAAGGTCGATTTATTGAGTGAGCGCAGTTGACACACTTAAAGGTGTCGCATACGTAAAATCGCACATTATCCTTTAGCGAGAACAAAGGCTTTTATTTGCAAATTTACACTCCGGAGACCGACACACCAGCCTGTTGATCGGGACACGTGTCCTAGACGGTACATACGTGAAAACGGGACGATGCGAGCGTTCGACGCGCGCGTGTGATAAAAATCGAATGCAAAAATGATTAAAAGGAACGGTGATAATGTGTTTGCGATCGCGTCGAGTAACAATCAGTGTCAAGGCGCGCGGAGTGCCGTCTCGCTCTACCCGGGCCCGGGCGGCGCGGCCACGAGGATACCGCGCGCCACTGCGGGCAGGATGACGCCGCCCGACGCGCCACACCACTCCAAGGAGGCGAACATCGCGCTCTCCACATACGTCGAAAAGTGGAAAAACAGATATGAAGAGTCCGAAAGAAAGCACAAAGCGTACCTCCTCAAATCCGAAAAAGGTCAGTCTTGATTTACTTTCGATGGAAAATCTTGTTTTGGTTTCAATTTTTGCGGTTGCATTTTGCGCATGCTCCGAAACCTCGAATGGACATAATATGCAAATGAAAACGCGGATGTAAAACCCTATTCGCGTATTTGTCGGATTATGACAGATGTAACCTGTTGCTTACACATTAATTCGGTAACTCCTATCTAGATACCTAAAGAAGTTTGCCAGTAAACTTTGATAACTTTTATCATAATATTTCCTTAGATCTAGATTGTTTCATTGCCTGATGTAAAACCAGTTATCGAACTGCGCAATATCTGACGTATATGCGTTGAATGTGCAAAAGAAAGGAAACAATAACTATTTATTTTATTATTATATAAAATAACGAAGCACGTTATTTTTTGTAATTACTGACATCACTATTTTTTATGTTTTTTGTTTTGTTGATTACGAAATGTCAAAACTGTCAAAAAAGTCAACAAACAAAAAAATGGATTTTGATTTTGGGTACTGTGCTTGTTGTTTTTGTTTAATTAATTAATTATTTAAAAATAAAGTAAGTAACATAATCATACATTGATTGTCTGAATCTTAAACTAACCAATTTCAACGTTGGTAACTTTTTAGTGGGCACATAATTATATTTTAATTATTTTTTTGGTCACCTTCATTTAAATTTCTTACCCTCAGACCTATTCTTCTAAATTCAGATTTAAAACAAGCCTTTCTACTCCATTTTTAATCAAGTTATCATGATTGTTCTTCATCTTACTACATTCGCAGGTAATTTTCCTAATTAATGCATTCCTCATTGAATATTTGGAAATGGTTAACTTCTTAGGTTAATTTACAACATACCTGCAAGCTTAGCCTGCAAGATAGAGTTAAATTTACTTATTCATTAATTTCCTTTTTAAAACTGAAAAAAAAAACAATAACCACTAGGCATCTTACTTTGTTATGCAAGTAATGGTTTCTTTTTATGTTGATTGATTTGTGAGATAGATTTCTGGTTGAATAACTACTAAATTAAATTACAATACTGCAATATTGCAAATTTAATTTGAATCATTACTCAGTTTATTTATATTTAGGTCTAGGTCATATTCATCATAAATGTATGAATTTGTTGGGTTTTCCTTATTTTGTTTACAATACCTGATTTATGGTGTCATCATAATACTGACGATTTGATAAGATATCTAATATGTTGTCACCAAATAAGGAAGGTGTGAAAACATATAACAAACAACGAAAAATTGTTATGCTCTTGAAAAATACTGTCACCATTTCTAATATCTCTGATGTCACTACAATATCATTTTCCAATGTCAATAAATAATTGACTAAATATTTAAACATCTTGAAGACGAGCCAGTTTTTGGTGCATTTAAAACGCATTCACCGCTCATTATTATAATAAACGTTTTCTGTAGCTTTCAGTATGGACAAATCTGGACAATATCATTCAAATTTATTAAATCGCTAATTACACAAAACTTTACTTTTTTATTATGTTGACTAGATAACAGATAAATAGTTAAAAGGGATATTTAACTTAAATGTCTTGAATCCCAGTGTACTTTGGCTCAATCATTACACTAATATTTGTCACTAACTATTGCACCAGTTTAGGTGTCAACTTAGCTTGCTCATAAGTTAGGCTAATCTTCACCTTAATATGAATCAGTTCAATTATATTTATTATAGTTTTCCTGGAAATATATCCAGTAAACTGTTTACGTAAAAAACCTTACTATAAGCTTTTTGGGAAGTGACCATTCTATACACAGCATGCAACTCCAAAAATGGACTACGTTTACATACATTGTATACTACGTACAAGTATGGGAGAAAATGTACAATTATGTCCTCAACGTGACCTCTTAAGAGACGTACAATCAGGCCTACTTTGTATGCTTTAGATCTTGAAGGCTGGCAAGGGAGACTTAATTATTACCTGCTTGTAAAGTCAAATTTGTTTCATAGTCCATCCATACTTCCATAGTGGATTGTAAACATTATTTTTCTTATTCTAGTTTCTTTGAATGCCAGATGTAGTGTCGTCAAGTAAATATTATTGATCTTTTAAAGTGTATTTTCCCTATTGACTTATAGAAAGACTCTCAGTATCCTCAACATTAATGTCTGTAATCAAAAACTTGAATCTTTAAGACAATTTGGTATCAAAGTTATTTGGCTAATTACAAAATTGTTGTTGCCAGATTCAACTGGCGTGGACTATGGCAACTTAGCACAGTTAAGGCATTGAATTTTGAACTTAATGTAAATGAAATAAAATTTAAAATGGATTCAAGTATTTATTGGCAACTTCGCGCAGTTAGGGCATTGAATTTTAAACTTTATGTAAATCAGTGTTTTTCAACCTGTGGGCCGCGACCCCCTGGGGGGTCGCGAAGCCTCTTTAGGAGGGTCGCGAGAGCTCGTAAAAACTACCTCAGTAAAAAATCTGAGAAGTTTTAAAGATAGATTTATTCGAAATCTAATAATGCAAATGCATAAATGTTGTATAGATTGAAGAATTCGGTCCTTACAACATCTTTGTAAAAGGCATGAAAAAAAAAGCGAACGGTCGGGGGGTCGCAAAAATTTTTTCATACTAGGGGTCGCGTCATGAAAAAAGTTTTCAACCTTTTTTCATGACGCGACCCTTCATTTAGATTGTAAATGAAATAACATTGAAAATGGATTAAAAAAATATTTTTCTTTTTTCACAGCGAGACGGGAGTACGATGACCTCCAACGCCGCCACAACATCCTCACCGAAGAGAGGAACCATCTGGACGCCGAGCTGAGAGAGAGGGAGAGAGAGCTGAACAAGCTTAAGAATGTCTCCGAAAAGCTGTTCAGAGAGTACCAGCAGCTGAAGAACCAGCATGAAGTCGACACTGGAGTTATGCATAAGTGAGTCACTTGATTTTAAACATTGTTATGCATGTTTTTACGGACAAAACTGATTTAGGGAACTCATAGACATGGCATAGCAGAACTGACGCGACAGCAAGGTTCTGGAGTGGAGGCCACGTACCGGAAAATACACCGTGAGACGTCCACCCACAACGTCGACCGACGACTTCATAAATGTAGCTGGATGCAGGCCGCTACCAACTGGGCGACATGGAAATCATTGGCGGAGGCCTATGTTCAGCAGTGGACGTCCTGTGGCTGAGATGATGATGATGAGGTAATGGGTGTGCTAAGGAGGGCAGGCGAGGGTAGCACTTTGTTATACCAACTAACTTTAACTTGCTGGCCCGGCGGACTTCGTAAAAAGAAAATCGCCTATTTTCAGCAGGGCTATTGTAGGGCTATTCTTATGGTAAAATATTTTTCAAATCTTTCCAGTAGTTTCGGAATCTATTAAAATCAAACAAATCTTTCTTGTTTATAATATTAGTGTAGATAAAACACCCTGTATACTACGCCATACGTCCTACATTCACAACCAAACTGTCCTGTAACTGCTAAATGACTTTAGTTGGTTAACCTTATAGATTAGTTCAGGCGTTGTCAACCACTATCCGATGTTATCTGCCCATTAGCTGAACGATTTTTAATGTGTTCCTTATCTTATCTCTAGAAAAATTCGACTTTTGAAATATATTGATCTTTGTGCTTCTATTTCAGTATAGAATTAAACTGAATAACTTTTAACACACATTTTTTAACACATTGCATGCCGTGGCAGCCTTTAATTAAGACAACACTTAGTTCTAAACACTTTTAGTTATAGTAATTCCATGTATGCGTGTTTTTCTTGTTGGTTGTCCTAATAAATAAAATAAAATAAGTAATAATACGGCTCATATTTTACCAGATTGCCGGAAATGGCCGGGTTACAAAAGCGTTCGCGGGTTCGAATTTCGATGGTTACTTATTAAAATGTTAGAATTTCAGACTTGTATAATTCAAACTAATATGTATGATTAGAAAAAAAAGCTTCGCGGTTAGAGCAGTCGCCTGGCAAGCAAAAGGTCGTGGATTCAATTCCCACCTGAGGGCTAACGTAACACCATCGATTTTGCAAGTTTGAAAAAAAAATGCTTCATTGATATCCGCCTTCTAGTCGCTATAAATAGATCGTAAATGAAGGTTCTATTATTAATGACCAAGGATATTAATAATAAATTATATATTTAGGACAACTCTAACTTGCAAGAAAGATCAGCATATCAATATATTACCAATTAAAATATATTTATAATTAAAATCAATATTCCTCTATAATATGGTCAAACTTAATAACATTAACTATATTATGTTATTATGTAATCATGCATATCGAATTTAATTTACATAAATTAATATTGAAATCCACTTTGAACCAGCATATTTATCAATTTCTGTCGCCACGCGCTTTCTACGCTTATACCGAGGCATTTAGTTGCAAAAATTATGATAAGTATGCAAAATAAGGATTTTATAACTGTTTTCACATTTGGTACATTTTTAACGCAGTTTACTTCCGGCTGTGGTGTTGGCGTGACCTATTGGAAAGATTTTTTTAATTAATTTAAATATGAAGTGTTCTCGAGTGATTAGTTAAAAGTGGTGTTATTAAAATATAGGACAAAATGTAAGTTGGAAAAGTGTACATATTTGAATGTAGAATCGTGCTTAGTTTAGCAATTTTCACATATTTGTGTCTTAATGACTGATTGTCATTTAGTATTTTCTTTGTTGAGAATTATGTTCCTGTAGGAAAATTACTTTCCCACTACTGCAACTCCTGTGTAGCCCGGATCTATCTAAAAACCCAACCAGTGTAGGTCAAGTATGTCCCGGGGGAAGTTAAACTGTCATTGGACCCGCAACGAAATTAATCAGAATAACATAGGAGGAGTTCGAAGTTAAGATTCGATTTCCCTTGCCCTCCAGTGCAAAGCGGAGATTTCAAGCGATTTTGTGACAAAATAATTTTTGCAGGTAGCTGCTGTTCGTGGTGTATATCTTTTCATACGGGTTACTTAAATCTTTAGGTGGCAGTTCGCATCCAGACTGAGACAAGAGACCGCCACCGTTACTTGAAGTGCTATAAGCGAGCGAAACAGAGACTGGAGACAGAAACCTAAGTGTTTAGTTTATCTCTGTAACCGCCACCTTTTGTTACCTGCTTTGCACTGGAGGAAGTATAAATAATTGTATTTAAGTAGTAGATTGAACCCTGACTGCGCCTGAATTAGGGTTATGTTAAAAAAAAAAAACAGCCTGTAAGTATAGTATTTTAAGCAAAAGTATGTTGTCGCCAGGGTTATGCAGCAAGCTGGCGAGTGGTACAAGCAAAACAAGCAGCTGAAGCGCCGCAGTACCGCGCTGCTTCAAGCGCTGCCGGCGCGCGCCGTTGACATCGACCTCACCGACTCTACTGACACAGGTAAACCATAGAGATATACAGGGTGTTGGTTTCAATCCTCGCCATATTTAGGTAGTTGATTAAGTAGCTTATTCTGATCACGAATCAGTAAAAAAATTAACTTCGAAAATAAATTAAAACGAACTTTAACTTTAGGTACCTAGTTAAAGAAAAACACCTTTTACACTACCTACTTTACGTGACTTCCTTCAGTAGGTTATCCGACGTGATATGATAAGCGAGCGATCCGCGTAGCTCGATGGGTGCCGCGGTGTAAACTATTGCAGTATTACGAGCCATAGTTCAGTTGATTTCGCACGGTAATTATTCGCTAAAAATAATACCACTTTCGTTTGTAAATTTTTTTGTGGGATAATGCGTTTATACAAGTCATAATAGATTGAGGATTAAATCAACACTCTGTAGAGAGATGCGGACTAATGCGCTGAGTTCGAAACTCAGTGTCGCATTAGAAATTCACACACACAAAGTAATCAAAATATGTGCTCATTATCCACTGCGGTATCAGTACTCAACGTTCGAATAATCTTTAGTACTACGCAAGCAATGTAAACTGTTTACATTAAGACGTCGCTACTGTCATCATTGCTGTCACGAGCAATGTGTTCTGTTTTTGGGCATATTGCTGCGACACCGGCCCCGCCCCCTTGTCACATCTCCCTTTAGTTTCTGTGATCTATGTAACTAATCTAAAGCTTTTTTCGAACTACTCGAGTAATTTAGTAGAGTAACTCGCCTTTAGTAACTAAACTACAGTTACAGTACAGTTTTTTTTACTAACAAAAACTGTACGCACTTTTGTCGAGTACAGTTATATTTATAACAATGAATACTATTTTAAAGACTGTAAACCCTTGAAAAAGATGCTGACAATAGGGACTGAGTTTCTTGCGCTGTTTTTTCGCGTCAGCTCGGCGACTTAGACGCGACGACATGGTGCGGGCGACAATTTCATATATTTTGTTATAAAGATTCGCACACTGAGGGCTATCGTTTTTATACTTAACAGTTGGCACCCCTGGCGATTGACAGGACCTTACTCTACAGTGGCGCCATCTTGATGAGTACAAATGCGATAGTCCTCCTACCACTTTAGCGCTCACCAGTTGGTGCCACTGTCTTCGCTACTAGTAAGTGACAGGACCTTACTCTACAGTGGCGCTAACTGGTGAGCGCTAAAACGATAGCTCTCCTTGGCGTCAGAGTCGCGACGACAAGCTAATATATGATAATTGATAAGAATAAGCGTTTAAAAAAAGTCCGGTCGCCGAGCAGATAGAATTTCGTCCTAACCTCAAGCAAGCTACCTAGCCTTATCGCTCACCCGTAATTATATTGCTGTCGCACTCGCACACTCACCGTGGCTGCCCGTCGCACAGTCGCGACAGCAATATAATTACGCGCGAGCGATAAGGATGGGTAGCTTGGGGTCATTGGACGAAATTCTATCTGCTCGGCGACCGGACTTTAGTTGTTGCTGTCACGTGTCGCCCAGTGTGCTACGCTTAAAGCTAAAGCTTGGTCCGTGAGCACGCAGAATTTTGTCCAATGAACCCAAGCTACCCATCCTTATCGTTCGCGCGTAATTATGTTGCTGTCTCACTCGCACACTCACCGTGGCTGCTCGTCGCACAGTCGTGACAGCAATATAATTACGCGCGGGCCATAAGGATGGGTAGCTTGGGGTCATTGGACGAAATTCTATCTGCTCGGCGACCGGACGTTAGTTGTCACTGTCACGTGTCGCCCAGTGTGCTACACTTAAAGCTAAAGCTTGGTCCGTGAGCACGTAGAATTTTGTCCAATGACCCCAAGCTACCCATCCTTATCGTTCGCGCGTAATTATGTTGCTGTCGCTGTTGCGACTGTGCGACGCGCGCCCGCAGTGAGTGTGCGAGCGCGACAGCAATATAATTACACGCGAGCGATAAGGATGGGTAGCTTGGGTTCATTGTACAAAATTTTACGTGCTCACGGACTAGGCTTTAGTCGTTAACAATCTCTATTTGCTATCTCCAGCGTCAGATACCAGCAGTAACGAGGAGGTGGAGTTCCTGAAGCAGACGGTATGCGAGCTCAGCCGGCAGACGGCCGAGCTACAGACCGAGCTCAGCGCGGCCAAGCTGCACGAGTTCGAAGCTCACGAGCTCAATGTGGCGCTCGCCCAGGTATGGTTGATAATCTATTTATTTATAACAAAGTCGTGTTAGTTTTACCGTTTATAGTTTGAAGAATAGTGGGATAATTATGGTTGGAGCAATTTTTATGATGTTTTTATTTTTGTTTTATAACCTTGTCACTTGGCAGGATAGCACCAACTCCGAAAATATCAATCATGTTATAATTATGTTCCTAGTAAATAAATAATGCTATTATTTTAAAACAATGAATGGATTGATTGAAAAGCGACTAAAATAAATGACTTTTGTAACTGAAAATCAATATGGCTGAATATTATGACTGTATCATCTTACTTTAACTTTAGCAAACGTCAAAAATCTGTCAAACTCCATACATAAAACACCGGTTATTATTATTGTTACGGTTACCGCAACTCAGCTTATGTAAAAAGTTAGCAGAAAGTATTTAAGCTGATTTCGCTTACAATAGTCAGCTAAAAGAAGTTATCTCATGAACCAGTTATGTTATATCATTCCCTCTCGTTCCAGGAAGTAGAAACAGAGCGAGAGAAATGCACATCCCAACAGAAGGAGTTAGAAGAGTTACGCAATCAACTGGAGCGACACAACCGCGTGTCCAAGCTGCTCGTCGACGAAGTGTCCGCGCTCAAGAACAACGCCGACAAGGACAGGGAGATGGCTGAGACGTGAGTGCGACAGGGATAGCAATATTATTAACCTAAAGCTGATGTTAGACGAGTGTATACGACAAAGATAGGTGCCGATGTCCGAGTGCGAGTGCGACAGAAATAGCATTAAGGGTAGAAGTCAATGACAAATAATGTGGGCGCTTAAAGAACAATGAAGATAAGGGTAGGGACATGGTTTAAACGTGGTGCGATAGAGATGTGCCAGCATTGAGTGTGTCATCATCATCGTCATCATTTTAGCCACAGGACGTCCACTGCTATAGGCCTACCCCAATGATTTCTATATGTAGCGGCATCTAGCGGCTTTGTGTTATCTTTATGAGGTCGTCGGTCTCATTGAGTGTGTACTAGGTCAAAATGGGGCATCTATACTTTGTGTTGGCTTATTCCACTATTCCCCGTTGACAATCCCCGTCAACGGGGATAAGTGAACTTTTTGTTCACTATTCCCCGTTACCGTTAAATGAGGGTTTTCGCGAATGAAAGATCCGCTAGATGGCGGGACGTGGATGTGGGGTCCGACTGCTGCGTGATTGGTGGATTTTGACATATCTGTCAATGTCATGTCAAAAATAACCAATCCGGCAGCATTTAGACCTCGCGTCTACGTATTGCCATCTGGCGGATTTTTCATTCGCAAAAACCCTCATTGGATCTTATAATGGGGAATAATGAACTACAAACTTCATTAAAAACCAATTTGTATTTCTGTGACGTATCAATGTACCAAACATTCCTTTCTTCCTCTCTCCAGATACAAATCCGAAGCGCGTGATGCTAAAAAGCGGGTCAAACTGCTCACTCATCAGAGCACGCTGCTCATGGGGGAGTTAGAAGCTGATGAGCGACTCATGCTGCTTCTGACCGAAGTGGACAGCCTCAAGGACGCGTTGGAGAACCAGGCGCTCAGGCACCACGAACAAGTGGAGGAGTTGCAGGTATGAGGAGCTAGTTACAGAGAAATTGAAGAGTTTTAGGTATGAAGGAGCGATTTGAAGAACTGCAGGTAAGAGGAGTGATTGAAGAGCCGCAGGTATTAGGAGTAAGTCGAGGAGATGCAGGTGTATGAGGACCTAGTTGAGGAGCTACAGGTGTGAGGAGTGATTAAGGAGCCGCAGGTATTAGGAGTGAGTCGAGGTGCAGGTGTCATGAGCAATTGGGGAGCTGTAGGTGTGAGTTGAGGAGCTGTAGGTGTGAGTTGAGGAGCTGTAGGTGTGAGTTGAGGAGCTACAGGTGTGAGTTAATGAGCTACAGGTGTTAATTAAGGAGCTACAGGTGTGAGTTATGGAGCTACAGGTGTGAGTTAAGGAGCTACAGGTGTGATTTAAGGAGCTACAGGTGTGAATTAAGGAGCTACAGGTGTGAGTTAAGGAGCTACAGGTGTGAGTTAAGGAGCTACAGGTGTGAATTAAGGAGCTACAGGTGTGAGTTAAGGAGCTACAGGTGTGAGTTGAGGAGCTACAGGTGTGAGTTAAGGAGCTACAGGTGTGAGTTAAGGAGCTACAGGTGTGAGTTAAGGAGCTACAGGTGTGAGTTAAGGAGCTACAGGTGTGAGTTAAGGAGCCACAGGTGTGAGTTAAGGAGCCACAGGTGTGAGTTAAGGAGCTACAGGTGTGAGTTAAGGAGCTACAAGTGTCAGGAGTGACTTGAGGAGATGCAAGTGTATGAAGAACTTTAGGAGCTACAGATATGAGGAATTAGCTGCAGGTGTAAGAAGCGGGTCAAACTGCTCACTCATCAGAGCACGCTGCTCATGGGGGAGTTAGAAGCTGATGAGCGACTCATGCTGCTTCTGACTGAAGTGGACAGCCTCAAGGACGCGCTCGAGAACCAGGCGCTCAGGCATCATGAGCAAGTGGAGGAATTGCAGGTAGGAAGAGCTAGTCAAAGAGCAATTGAGGAGTTCTAGGTATGAATAAGAGGAGTGATTGAGGAGCTGCAAGCAAGAGAAGTGACTTGAGGAGCTTCAGGGTTCATGAGCTATTGAGGATTTGTAGGTGTGAGTTGAGAAGCTACAGGTGTGAGTTAAGAAGCTACAAGTGTCAGGAGTGACTTGAGGAGATTCAGGTTTATGAGGAGCTAGTTTAGGAGCTACAGATATGAGGAATTAGCTGCAGGTGTAAGAAGCGGGTCAAACTGCTCACTCATCAGAGCACGCTGCTCATGGGGGAGTTAGAAGCTGATGAGCGACTCATGCTGCTTCTGACTGAAGTGGACAGCCTCAAGGACGCGCTCGAGAACCAGGCGCTCAGGCACCACGAGCAAGTGGAGGAATTGCAGGTAGGAGGAGCAATTGAGGAGTTCTAGGTATGAAGGAGCGATTTGAAGAACTGCAGGTAAGAGGAGTGATTGAAGAGCCGCAGGTATTAGGAGTGAGTTGAGAAGCTGCAGGTGTCATGAATAATTGAGGAGCTGCAGATGTATGAGGAGCTAGTTTACGAGCTACATGTGTGAGGAGTTACTGAGGAGTTGCAGGAGTATGAGAAGCTAGTTTAGTAGCTGCAGGTGTCATGAGCAATTGAGGAGTTGTAGGTATGAGTTGAGGAGCTACAGGTGTTAATTAAGGAGCTACAGGTGTGAGTTAAGAAGCTACAAGTGTCAGGAGTGACTTGAGGAGATTCAGGTTTATGAGGAGCTAGTTTAGGAGCTGCAGATATGCAGTGCCGGTTTTAGTACTACCAGCGCCCTGGGCGAGATTTCTACGGCGCCCCCTAACTGCAATTCAAACCCATACGAAAAAAGGCGAAGGGTAATAATGAAATAACCATTTATGAAAAGAAATAAACATTTATTAAAAAAAACTAATAAAATTTTACTTTTCTAGCCTTTCTATCGGCGAACTCTTTTATTAAGTTATCAAAGTCGATGTTTTCAGCAATTTCATTTTCGATTGACAAAGTTGCCAAGTTTGTCAATCTAGATTGAGATATTGTCGATCGCAGATAGGTTTTTATCAGCTTGAGCTTAGAAAAACTCCTCTCTCCACTAGCAACCGTTACGGGAATAGTTAATAATAGGTATTCGTAATGCTATCCAAACATTTGGATATAGTTCTTGTAAGTTGCGGTCTTTGATAAAATTTAAAACAAAAACAGGAGTAACCACTTTCTGATCAGGCAAAAACGATTTCAGACTTACGAGTTCATCGCACAACATACATCCATCTATTGGCTCTGTGCACGATTACAGCGCCAACTAGCGTCCACAAATTTGTGGGCTCTGTCACATTGACATTTAGGTCGTATATTTGTGAAAAAATATCGAAATGAAAAAATAACAAATATTTTCGACTAATAAATTGTTGCGATACCACGATTTCGGNAAACATTTATTAAAAAAACTAATAAAATTTTACTTTTCTAGCCTTTCTATCGGCGAACTCTTTTATTAAGTTATCAAAGTCGATGTTTTCAGCAATTTCATTTTCGATTGACAAAGTTGCCAAGTTTGTCAATCTAGATTGAGATATTGTCGATCGCAGATAGGTTTTTATCAGCTTGAGCTTAGAAAAACTCCTCTCTCCACTAGCAACCGTTACGGGAATAGTTAATAATATTCGTAATGCTATCCAAACATTTGGATATAGTTCTTGTAAGTTGCGGTCTTTGATAAAATTTAAAACAAAAACAGGAGTAACCACTTTCTGATCAGGCAAAAACGATTTCAGACTTACGAGTTCATCGCACAACATACATCCATCTATATCTGATTTGGAATTTACATTTAATTTCAATTGAAGATCACTACAGAGTTTGATAAGGTCGTGTTTTTCTGGAATCTGTTTTAAATTGTACAAAAAAGACCAAGATTCCGAGTACTCACATAACTGTTCAAATCTTTCGTTGAGTGAAGTTAACGTCGTGTCCAAAAGACAGTTGAAAAATTCAACCTCAAATTTTTTTTCTGGAGAAGTTATAGGCTCATCTTGGGCAGTTTCACCAGCTTGGCGCTTAACACGTCGAATTCTTGTTGTCGCTCTAAACACAGGTTCTATTTCTAACTCTTCAGCCAATTCCTTCGCAGTTGAAATGGCGCTTTTAAAGCCTGTATTTCTATATTCTTCCAAGAAATTGCAGCATTTTTTCAACATGTCTGTGCATTTACCGAGATCCATGTCTGTTGATTGTAGAGATTTACTAACGACATTAATTTGAAAAAGTATGTCATACCAGACAACCAATGAAACTATGAAGCCGAAATCTTTTAGCTGTTCGGCTAGAGTAGTAGCCTCATGAGAGACTTGAANGATGGCGGCGCGGCCATTTTGTTTTTTTAATTTTTTCTCAATTTTTTTAACACATCTTGGCAACCAAAATAAACTCCCAAAAAGGAAAAAATTCAGGATGAAAAACAAAAAAGTTGTTGTCTCAAAAAATGCCGCCATTTTGTTTTTTGGTTCAAAAAATACGATATAGCTGTCTGTCAAAAAATCTAGTAAAAAACAAACACTAACAATTTTACCCCTCTCCCCTCTAAATACCCCAAAAATACCCCTGATCAGTGAGTGAGTGAGTCAGTGAGTAGGAATCGAGCTTTATATAGTATAGACTAGCTTTGGTCGCCCGCTACGCGGGCTACAAAAGCTAGTATTATAGATAAGTGAGTAAGTGTATTATGCCTTCATTTATTAAGTACATTAATAACGTTTGATGAATATTTACGTGGTAGTTTGCCCAAATGTATGTGTAGGTATACTAAATTGCGGAAACAAAAAAAAATTGGTTTGTGTGTTATTTAACTGTATCTAACTCTATAAAATGGTTTATGATAAAAGGATATTATCTCTTCAAAATTTATATAAATGAATGAACTTTACACAATAATATTGATTTGTAATTCTGTGTGTAAATTAATGGCAACTATTGCTTACATAACTACGAATGCATTTATTTAACTAGATGTCTGTAATACAATTTTTATTGGAAAGAAATTGTAAAATGAAATAAGTAAATTTATTATCTGTTCAAGAACATGATCTTTATAAAATAGTGTTACAATAGAGTGATTGTGTAAAAAAAATTTCTAGATAAATTAAAAAAAAAACATGTTTTGATCTTAATTAAATATCAATGAAAATGTAATTTTGAAAATGAATATAGAATTTATTTATGATTGATTATTATTAAATGGTAAATTAATATAAAGTATTTCATAATTTCGGTCAAATAATAAAATTGTGTAATGTCATATTTTTATTTTCTGCATTTGTATGTATTAATGGTATTTTTGTTATCATTTGGAATAATTGGAATATTCATAGATATTTGGATAGTCATTATTTTACATTGTATTTTACAACTACCTACCTAGTTGATTTAAAAATTTTACTCTTTACCAGCCGTTTTTTTTAATCAGGCCATATTTCAATACGATCTACAGATTTATATTTTTTCTAATAGACATAATAATATGTACTTATTTAGATCTAGTTTTATTCAGCAAAAAAAAAAAAAACTTGTAACAAAATGTAAAGTGAAATATGTATTTTCAACAGTACCTACATTACTCCGACATGTTCTATTTAATTGTATTAAATTCAAAATTCAAAATATGTATACTTAAAACAAACAACTGGAATCAATAACATAACAATAATTTTCTAAATTTTTATTATATTTGGTTTAATTTAAAAAAAAATGATAACACATTTTTTTTTCTCAAAATTACGGGGGTGGTGTAGTGTATGACACACCTCTCCTTTTAGGCATAGTTATACTTATAAGTTAGCTGTAAGCCATTTTAGAGTAGTATTAAACCGATCGTCGACGAATTAACATCTTTTCATTCCATCTCCTTGGTCCCCACATTACACAGTCTATTGTTGTCAAAGTGTAAACAAACTTTATTTTAAATGTGTGCAATTGATTTTGTGAATTAAATTGCTAAAATCTTTTTATAGTCGTGAAAGAAAAGTGGTTCATAATGTGTTAAAGTACCTATTTGTCGAAGAGAAATACTAAGGGTTCGGACAATATTTTCATTGAATAATAATTTCCGACAAAGGTTGTCAAATTGACTGACATGTTTATCGTATAGTACAGTCAACTATGAAAATTAGCTGTGGTTTGTTTCAACTACCTATTTTAAAGTTTTTTGTCACTTTGTAAGTGTTGAATTTTATGGAATTGGGAAAGAAGTACCGAGTTTGAAGCGTTTATGAGCAGACATTAAAAAGAAACCACTTTATTTCAGCCAAACTCGAGTATATTTCCACTTACACACTTACACTTCAATTACTCAATATTCAACTCACAATAATTATTATAACAGCTATCGGACATAGATTCGTCAAGTGGTCTGAGTTCTATCGAAGCTAACAGAGTAATGATTCTGAGTGCCTACAACAAGCCTCTCTATCCCCTCCACATTACCACTTCCTTGCCAAACAAGATTGAAGTTTTTAACAGTGTTGCCACTTTTTAACTTAAAATATATACTAAAATCGTAACATTTTTTTAAATTCACTAAAATAATAACAATATTTTCTAAAAATCATGACAACATTGTAGTTGAATATTCAAGTTCAGAATTTGATTATTGATGAATAATAATAAAATCCTACTTGCTCGATTGATGGTTTCATTTAATTTACTTAAACCAGTTTACCTATAATATAATATTTTTTTGTAAATTTATGAAAATATTAAATTAGCCCATAATCCTGAATCCTGATACATAAAGTTATCCTATTAATTTAATACAGGTACGACTGTACCCAGTGTTGCACTATCAAATGCAATTGACGCGCCTCTATGCCAGGGTTTTTATGTTCCTGGTCAGGCTATAAAATAAAATTGTACTTACCTAATTAGTGAAATAATCCGTCATAAAGCAAATACCTACTTAAACACTATTTGTATTTCAACTTTTTGGATAAAACCTATGTCACTCTGTAATCGGCGACAAAAAGAAAAAAACATGCACTTCGTAACTTAGCGTGGACCGCCAGATTACTGCGTCTGTTTGTTTTAAAATATGTTAATTGCGATAACTGTTTTTAAGTGCGTGCTCCGATTGAATGAATAAGAATGAGCTGTGTTCCGCTCCATCAAAAATAACGCCAACTCTTTTGAACTAAAATGTTAAAAAGAGATAGATAATGTGTTTCTCTGTGGTCGGGGATTCCCAGTAAAATAAACTGTATGTATGTAGTGCTACGACCGAACGGATTGAGCACTGCGTTCCATTCTAGTGTTGCCAACACATCGTTTTTTTTTTCGCTTACAGAGATGGGAATATAAAGGGGCGCCGCTTAACGGCGCCCCTCAAAGTCCGGCGCCCCTGGGCGGTCGCCCAACCGCGCCCTACCCTAACGCCGGTACTGCTCCCAGGATTACGGGACCCAGCGCACGGCAAAAAACACGCTGCCCGGATTGTAGAGATGACAGGGTACAACCCGGGAAAACCCCACGGATCCGGGCAATATGCCCCGACGACCCCAATGCCATTCGACCCGGACACACGGCCCCGCCGGCCTAGGCACCCCTATCTACGCCTCAGACACTCAAGCCACTCCGGTCCATTCCTCCGGGGAGGAATAATAGAATAGAAATAAATATATTTGATTTGATTTGATTTGATTTGAGGAGCAGGCAGAGCGACGAATACCGGAGGTCTTGAGCCATAAGGCCTTCCCCATTTGGGCCCGACAGGCCTGCCGACTTGACAGATCCTGCCGCGCTCTGGTTTTGGTTCGCGCCGGCCGCAGTAGGTTATGTGGGCCCCCCCCCGATTGGGGCATCCCCCCTAAAAACCAGCGGGGTTCTCTGGGGGGCCACTTTTTTTTTTTTTTTTTTNTTTCAGCTAAATACAGTGTAATATGCATTAATCTAGACAAAATATTATTCCACCTTGTAGTTTCCTTTCTAATCAAATGTTGCTCTTGACAATCTATTGTTTTTCCCGTTTTTAATCTTAGTTCAGCCTCAATCCATGAGAGGTAAAACTTCTTATGAAAAGTGCTACTTTCATGAACTTTTAACATTTCTGATAAGTGTTTCCAGTCGTTATATCCTTCAGATACTAAATTCGACGTTGAGCTGCTATCAAATAGCCGGCAACAAAAACAGTAAACTCGATTTTTAGAAACTGAGTATATTAACCAACGACGCTGAATTATTTCATTGTTTGCAAGTTTTTTGGTAAAATGAGAATTTGAGAAATGTCGCCCTGTATCATTCTTTGGATAATTATCAATGTGAGTTTGCACTGGGCCATTAGTTATTATATGATCAATAATTTTGCTATTTCGAGTGAGTGGCCAAGTGGCTGGATCCGATATATTTGGAACAAGAGAACTAACGTCATCTAGAATTTGTATTTGTTGTACATCACCAATAGTGTCATCCTGAGCAGCATCTGTAATTGTAACACAACTTGTCTCCTCACTTCGGGAAACTTCGTCCACAATCTCTTCAACAGCTAACTGATCTGACTTGTCAGACAGAGACTCCACTACCGATGCATTCGCTTGTATTTCAGATGTAGATGCCACATTAAGGTCTTGATTTTTTGTTGTGATAATATATTTGCCTATATTCATAAACTTTTTTGTTTTTTCAAATTCCTTTTCTTTTTCTGCTTTTCGTTTTCTATATTTTGACCCAGATGGTTTGCTTTTGAAAGGATCAACGTGTTCAGACATTTTGTACTAATCAAATCTGCAACAAATTAAATCTGCGTAAGTCCGATCATTTCTATAAATTAATTAAATATAACGCTATTGAGTGAGGACGACCAAAAACGCTTTATATTCAGGAAAGCGTTAGCATACACGTGAACTACGATCGAAAAATCTAGGTAAGGTAATATTGTCATGGCAGCGGAATAATTGTGAAATGTTATATTTAAAAGCTTGTGTTACGTGATAGTGCTTAGATTTGTATGAAAAAAATCACGATCATCCACTCGTTCCCGAAAAAATGACTTCTATGTACAGTCAGATGCAAAAGTCGGTGGACACTTTTCACCTTTAACACAAAGGCTTACGAATGAACAGTGTTCATCCACTTTTACACTTGACCGTACCTCCTCGACATTCATTTATTATCTCCGTGTTAAAATTTCATCAACATTATATAGTCAGTTCCAGAGATATTTTATAATATATAATTTACTTTAAATAGATTACCCCACTCCAAACATAACATAAACAAACAAACAAATGTTACCTCTTTAGTATAATAAGTAAAGATAGTTAAAATAAAATTGTACTTACCTAATTAGTGAAATAATCCGTCATAAAGCAAATACCTACTTAAACACTATTTGTATTTCAACTTTTTGGATAAAACCTATGTCACTCTGTAGTCGGCGACAAAAAGAAAAAAACATGCACTTCGTAACTTAGCGTGGACCGCCAGATTACTGCGTCTGTTTGTTTTAAAATATGTAATACTAAGGTACCTGCATGCCAAATTTCAAGCGTCTATCTTACGTAGTTTAGATTTTTTTATACAAGTGTTTTTTCCCGCTAACTCCCGTTCCCATGGGAATTTTGCAATATCCTCTTGTAACTTAGCTTTGACTTTACTAAGGTACCTGCATGCCAAATTTCAAGCGTCTATCTTACGTGGTTTAGATTTTTTCATACAAATGTTTTTTTCCCGCTAACTCCCGTTTCCGTGGGAATTTTGCAATATCCTCTTGTAACTAAGCTTTAAGTTTACTAAGGTACCTGCATGCCAAATTTCAAGCGTCTAACTTAAGCGGTTTAGATTTTTCATACAAAAGGATTTTCCCGCTAATTCCCGTGCCCGTTGGAATTTCGGGTATTCCTTTCTTAATGCACCTCTACGGTACCTAAGCTACGTCCCTTCCAAATTTCAAGTGCTAAATTTGTAAACTATGAAGGGATATGTTTAATCATTAGTATAACATTAATAGCAGGGTTACCATCTGAAATCGGCTATTATTGGCTATTTATGGCTAATAACTGCTTTTAATCCGTTACTAGCCAATTGCTATTAATCGGATTATTAGCACTTACCCATCTCTAACCACACCGCAGCTGCGCAGGCCCCGGCGCGGGGCTTTGCGGTCCGCGGCCCCGAGGCCACGCTAATAGGGTGATGCCTAAACGTCTCCGATCTAGTAATACACTATGTATACCTACAAAAGCATTGTCGTATACCTAGAGTATACTAGAAAAGAGACGTTTATCTTGTGTTGTGATGTAGAATACCTAC
Source organism: Ostrinia furnacalis (assembly GCF_004193835.3). NCBI lineage: Eukaryota > Metazoa > Arthropoda > Insecta > Lepidoptera > Crambidae > Ostrinia > Ostrinia furnacalis. The sequence goes on along the minus strand of NW_021137028.1, from coordinate 45,636 downwards.
TTGAAGTTTATACTGAATGTGTAACTGGGTCAGACAGATTCGATCAGCATTTTCTATGAGAGATTTTTGACAAGGCTTCTTCATTTCAGGCAAGGTCGAGTCACGGTCGAGTCCAGTTTATGTATAATTTCAGTCAATTTTTCTACTTCAAGTTTCAGTACCAAACTGAAATTTAATTATTGTTAGTTCTCCTTTTCTTTTGCGAGAAGTAATATAATAAGTAATAATTTAATTGTTCGCATGCACCTATCTCTAGACTAGAGGTTAAAATAATTAACCTGTCAGCTCGCATGCACCCCTGTCTCCAGCAAGGCGGCCATTACGACGCTCCACACGTGCTGTATTGGCACAAATGAGCTAATGCACTTGATTGGATTGTCTCGCTACAGGACTACATTCTCGTCTTATAGAATAGTTACTAGCTATTGCCCGCAACTTCGCCCCTGAATTTAGGTATGTAAAAATGGGATTAAAGTTCCTAAAACTATCTCTATCAAACATCTACAGTTCAATGATCTCAAAGGTGGTGAAAAAGTAAGAGCAAAAGAGTTTATACACTCGGCATCAAATAAATCGCACCTCCCGCGACAAGCACTTATCAAACGTATGCATCCCCACTTCCCACCAACATTGGTACCATTTGAAAGCCTAGTTCTAAACTTCATTTCATTAAAGGAAAGGTTTTTACCCCAAAAATGTGTCATTACAAGGATCCAGAGTCACTTCTTCAAAAAATAGGTAGTTACGCTATAGCCATTTTTTATGACTATAAAACTGTTAAGTTGGGATTAATCGCTATCCATCTGTTAAAGAGGACACGTGAGATCTTTATTTGGTTTTATAACCATAAAAATTGGTCTAATTGATCCCAGAGGTGAGCCCAAAGTGAGGTCTATTTTCAAGTCACATTTATGGTATATGTTAATCATTTATTTAGAAATGAAATGTATTTTTCTTTAAGGATATTTATTGAGCTTTCAAATAACACCAATATTGTTGGGGTACCATGATTGTGTCAGAAGAAAATCTTTAAAGTTCGCGTCGCGGAAGGTGCGGTTTATTTGATGTTGAGTGTATTTTAAGGTGCATGAATTAAGATTAAAAATATAATAAGTAAGTAGGTATCCCGATTTACAATCAATATAATTTTTCCAAAGTATTTTTTGTCTATCCTTATCCCATGGGATTACTTACTCAACTTTCACTGGTTGGGTTTCATTATAGATCTTGCTATAGGTATATGAGTTACAGTGATCGTAGAGAGAGGTCTAAAGATCGTTACATATTTTAGTTGTAATCACGTCATCATTTTTAGAGGGATCTCAAGAATCCGACATATTACACACAATATTTATGCCCCAAACCTTTGCCCGAGGCTGTTAATATGCTGCCCGTGGCTTGCCGCATGACAGAGTTTACTGGAATTCTAATATACGAATAATATTTGGGTACATAATAATGAGAAAGGGCCTGTTTTATTAGTAGTTCAGAGCTTATGTGAACCCAAGTGTTTTCAAGTTAGCGATGGGCTGTTTTGATGAAATTATCAAATATTGACATTTTGGATTTATGAAAATGTTCTACAACGCTCTGTGGTTTCTGATTCTAGCAATAGCTGTGAATAAATTAAAAAATTTTAGCCGGATTATGTATCATTTTATTAATAGAAACTAAAATAAAGATAAATTAATATCTTAAAAATTCGGTTATTAAGTAGGAGAAGTGACATACGATAAACTGAGGATTTAGAGATTTGGCCCAAACACATGTGGTCTAGAGCAGTTGCAAACAATGTATTGTAAAGAAAATATTATTTATTACACAGGCAGAATAAAAATCTCTTGTATAATATCGGTCCATGTTTATGGGTCATAAAAGTCTGGAGACGGCAGCTTGCGAGCAACTGTCGAGAGGAACTTTACTTATAACTCACCGTTGAGTATAATGATTCCTTCTTGAGTATCGAGCGGAGGAAATTGCAAGGAAAATTTGTGGGCCGAATTGAGCTGCGGCGGTATCAGACGTAATGCGTGCGGACCGCGGCTCGGTTTGGTGTTATGGCCCATCATTAGCTGAAGGAAATCGAATTCATGGCAGAATGCTTTGGGTGTCGATGTAATTTTGGAGGTTGCCATTGTCGATTAAAGCCTAGAATTTCTCCTCGGAAAAATATTTTTTAAAGTGAACTGCAAACTTGTCCCCCATTTGCTCAAATCTTAAAATACTTCAAACTATACCTATTTGAAATTGGATAGAGTTGTGACCTATTTTATTTTCAATATCAGTTTTAGCATAAAATATGTATAGAAGCAGGTTTATAATAATTGCAGACTTTTAATTTACATTCAAGACAGATTAAACTGTAATTGCGTAATTACAAAACTATGAGTCTTGTATGTAGACTGGGTCACGGTCTTAAAAAGGCTATAAGCAGCAAGGAAAATGGTTTTTAATTCAAGTTACAAATGATTGTGGATTAAAATCCATTAAGTTAAGTACTTAAGTAATTCTCCTTTGAAAATAATATTAAGCTTAAAAAGATAATTTAAATTCATACAAAAATGCTCAAGACTCGTCACCGTTTATTTACCAAAGGCACTCAACCCTAAATGAGCGATGATCACAAATGAAGTCGTGACGTCACCTAATTTTAAAGTGAAGGGTAACCAAACCAGCCCAGAAATATCTCTAATTAGTGTGGCATTCGTTTTGTTCATTTCCATCTCCCTTCATTATTTTGGTTTTATTATTTTTTGGAACAGTCGAAAGGGTCCGAGCGTTTCCTGATACTTATGTCGGAGCCGAGCGTAATTAAACTTAGTAATTAACAAAAGCGTAATTTTGGGCGAACGGTCGCACAACTCTGTAACCAGTCGGGACTGAGCAGCCAGTAAAAAAAAATTTCAAATCAAGATCAAGATTTGTTTCTTTTTTATCAAACAAATTAGCGTCAGTTTTTAGCAATGAACAGAAAAGGGTGAATGTATAAGTGATGAAATTATAGAGCATAGTTTGCACAAAGAGCATAAACATGAAGTTGCTGAACACCACGATTTGTGACCTTTCAAACAGTCTCCCACCCTTTGTGCGTCTAGATTATTATTTAATCTATGACCAGCCTCCGGAATTGAGAGCCATTGCGGTTTGCTAAATGTATTTACGAAATTAATTTATGACTCGGCACGCAATGTCTTTGCAACAGACAACTTCGCCGGTCGCAGTCCGCATATTGTTCGGAAACTTGAGGGACACTAATGGACTGGGCAAAAACCAACATGGAGCCGATCCTCAGCTTCGCACACATTACTAATTACTAATTAGTGAATAGACATTAGGTAACTAGACTCTTACGTCACAGATAAGCTGTGACCGATATCTGTATGGTATACGTCAGTTTTGGGGAAATTATGAATGATCTAGTTTACATTTTGTTACTGAAAAATGAGGAAAAGGCGCACGTTAGAGGTTCAAAGAATGTCTGGTGCTGATGAACATAATAAGGGGGATTTTGATAGCCTTTACCTCGGCCTCCCCATTTAGCCGCATTATTATAACTTCAACAAAAATGTCTTCAGGTTCTTATTTTTTTTGATTGGTCACTCTTTTAATGCTCTACTGAGGTTTGCATCTAATTACTTATCTAAGTACACACATGCAAATACGTAAGAAAAGAACTTCAAGGCTCCCGCGGGGGCTCGCCAGCAAAGCCTGTCAGTTTGAACCCGCTCTGATTAGATTTGTAAGCCAAGCGCGATTTAATTATCTGCAATCCCGAGGTGGAGCGGACTATGATGTAGTTACCCTGACGGCTGCAACACTGCTGCCGAGTAATGAGGTTACGGAACAATTTAAGGCCACATTTGCATACTGCGAATTTCCAAATTTCCACGATCCCGTCAGATCTATTTGGCGCCATTTATTAGTCCCTTTAAGACTGAATGATGCCACGTCATAAAGCGAACCGATTTGAAATTCAAATGGCTGTTTAATTGGTGTTTAATAGACGGCTCGCAATGTTTGTGTTGTCGGTGGTCGGTGATCAGTTTGCATTATTGGATTTCGGCATTGACTATGCTCGGTATGTGTTTTAGTTCTGAATTACCAAAGTTTATTGGGCGAAATTGTGCGGTTAAAAATCAATTGATGCATCTAACGGTAAAGAAATAATTATTCTTCAAAATATGCCAGTAGGTAGGTACTTTACAGATTTAAGTAGAAAAAGAAAACAGAAAATAGCCGTTTTTCCTGTAATGCGTGGAATTTTCCTTATTGCCGAGTTTTCCTTAAAATAAACTTTTTAATTGCTGGATCTTAATAATAATGTATTAAATAATCCCTTTGTGGAAAAATAAGGGCGCACAAGTCTTTCCTTTTTCATACCTAAATATTCGGTAGTCTCTTTATTAACTTTTACAGTCTTGAAGATATTGTAACCGTAATCACAAACTACAAGCCATAAAGTAGGTATGAAGTGAAACAATCCATCTTGACTTCATCACGACGTATAACCACAATTATTAGCTCCGTATGTAAAGAGCAATAAGGTTCATTTCTGCAACATCTACGGGGTACTTACGCAAGGACTTTGCCGTCATATTGCAGGAATCGTAGCAGGGGATCATCATGGCTTTTCGCCTTCTTCGGGGGGCGCACCCCTTTCCAGCGCTCCTTCTGAGCGTACGCGTCGACGGGCAGATCCTCGGGCTTCGCGATCTCAACCCCTTGAGATTCGAGCCATTCCTGAAAAAATGTTCACGCTGAAAATGTTTTTCCTTTGTTGTTACTAACCAGCTTTAGATTTCTTTGACGCGAGAGAAACTAAAATCTGGGCCCGTTATATTTTTTAATACGAATAATGAGTTACTAATAAATGGGTGCATGAAAATATCGGTTTGTAGATATTTGACTTGTACCTATTAAAATATATTCAGTTACATAGACACTGTCGTTATAACCTTCGACAAGTAAGTTCCCTATAAGATTTGTTTTTCTAATAACTATCTAGTTCTCACGTAACAACTATCAAATAAATATATTTTTAAATGTGCTATCCGGTTCTGTATTATTGCTTTTCATAGTTTTAGTAGGAACTTGTGATTTCTGCGTACTTATTGTAATTTTTCCTCGTGGCAGGAGTATGATCATGAATCGCGCTATGCTCGTGTGCGACTGTTCAAGTACAGAGTGCTTAATTTCGTCACATCGGCTGAGTGCCTCCGTGGCGCAATTGGCTAGCGCGTTCGGCTGTTAACCGAAAGGTTGGTGGTTCGAGCCCACCCGGGGGCGTATCTTTTGAACCTTTGAAATGGCAATTAATTTTAAAATCCTTTATATTTCACCTTTCGCTCAACAAATTGAGTTCTTATCTACCAATGACTGAAGATTTTACTAGTAAAGTGTGTAAAGTGTGTTAAGCTGAAATTTTACAGTGAATAAATGCTTATTTCAAGTGGGTATGTATATGTAATATAGTGCCTAAGAGTTGGCGCACACCGTTGATTTTTAGTTGGCCGATAGTTGTGCCCGATTTTAATTTGTATGAAGAATCGACCAAATCGAATCGGCGTAGTGTGCGCACTCCCATACATGTCTATACTGATCAACTGCCCGACTAACTATCGGCCGACGAAAAATCAACGGTGTGCGCCTACTCTAAATAACACCATGTATGCGTTTGCACGATTAATTAAGTACATATTTTGATCCTGTAAATTCAAACAAACGCCTTTAAGTTTTGGTTCAGCAACATCGCGTGTCATCGCCGTATGCCGTCGTATGCGCCCAGACACATTAACATGACTGTAGTTTCAGTACTTTCAGTTCTGTGGTGGGTAACACTAACCTTGCATCTAGGTATTCAGTGTATAGTCCAGGAGATAAAATTAACTCCCATGTCATTTCCAGAAAGGCATCTAAGATGCAATAAAACGTACTAAGTATGGAACATAATTATGTTTGATTAAGTGCCGTAGGCGTAGGGATTTAATTTATTGTAAGTACTAGTTATTTTCTAAATACATAATTTTATTATGTTTATTTTTCTGAAATAATGTCCTAAGTAAAAAAATAAGAATTTCTAATTTAATCAAATCGATCTACCTACTATAATTATTGATCTGATTTGTCTATCTAATATATACTTCTAATGATAAGCCCGCATATAATGAATTTTTTTGTGTTGCTAAAGTTTTAATATTTGCAAAAATAACTTACCTAAATAATAAATAAGGCCTAGTGTCTATGCTAGTGTTTAACAGGGTAATATCAGAGGGACATGCGCCGCAGGATTGTCTCAGAAACTTGCGTGTAAATGTGACCAGGCGCCCGCAACTGGGTTATCTAACGTACGAAAATGCTTTTTATATCTCTTTCATTTTCCGTTGGGTTGAAAGAGAAGAAGACAACATCCTACAGGGTAAAGCGAGCTTGCAGGTTGGCACGAAATGCACATCCCATTCAACTCGTGTTACATTTTGTAGAAGGCCCTGATAAATATTAGATTTGGTTCCCATGACGATGTTCACTGAGTAGGTAGTTTGTCGAAGTTAAATTACCTGCACTAAGCCACACTAAGCTTAGTTTAATGGTGGACGTTTATTTCACAATAATTTTATTAATCTTGCAAAAACGTTCACAAAAGTGACCGATTCTCCAAAAAAACATCCTACATTATTTTATTACCACCTCGATAATCTTTACCACTTTGAGGGGTTTTCCAATTTCCAAACACCACAATCACGGTAGTGTGATATACATTAATGGGCAAGGAATACATTAAATTTTGATTTTGACCCTACTTATCATTTACCTTTGTACCCATCGATAAATGCACACATACCAAAGCCCAGTCATATTACAACACAAGCTTAAAAAACACTGATAAAGCAAAACACGCTTGAAGTTAGTAGCGAGCCGCTATGCATAATCTACAACCACAGAATAAGTAATAGTACAGGTACAGAAGGATTACTCCGCAAGACGATTTAAATAAATGCGAGTCTTGCTACGACGCGATACAGTGGAATTCAGCTCGCACAGCACTACGTACCTACAATTTTATTCACCTACAAGTTTTGTCTCTTTCTATCGCGTGCCTCTGAACTCTTCTTACGCTGTTAGGGTTGCTGTCTAGTGAAAAAATAATTAATCTACTTATTTGTAATGAGGTACGTATGTAGGTAAGTATGCATTCATTATGGAAAACCTTGGGAGAGGCCTTTGTCCAGCAGTGGACGTCATTTGGCTGAAACGAACGAACGCATTCTGAGCAGTAGTCATAGTAGGTTAGGTTCCTATACTATCCTAAGAATTATTGATTACCTACATGGCCAACATACCTTTCAGCATCTTTGGGAAGCGAAAAAAAAAAGATAAATCCGGTAGATTTCTTTTCGAATTTAAACACCCGAACGCCGCACAATATTTCTTTCTCTTTATGTCCATTTTTAAATAATACTTCGATCATAGAATTATAATCATACTACAACGCACGCCAGCGTCCTGACGGGCGCGCGCGTGACACTCGACTGATATAATACCCGCCGGCGGGGCGCTTCGCTGTAGGTAATTATCGGATGTACCGCGCGGAGTGAGCCAGGCCTGCTACAACTTCAACCAACATAAAAACGAACGAATGACTTTGACAGTGAACCCGTTGACACGGCTAGGTGAAGAAGTGTTACCAGCGAACCATTAACATAAACGGAAAACCGGTATTACAATGACTTTTTCGCCGATTGTACAATCGTTTCTCTTTTACTCGGCCGTTCTGGCCCTGAAGATGCTCGTCGTGACGTTATTGACTTCACTGACTCGCATAGCCAGAGGTGTGTACGCAAATCCAGAAGATGCAAAAGCGGCAAAAGGGAAGGTGAAGTACGATGACCCCGCCGTGGAGCGCGTTCGACGCGCGCATTTGAACGACATGGAGAACATTCCAGTTTTTTGGGTTTTGGGAGCGCTGTACTTGACCACTGACCCTGTGGCTGCATGGGCCCTCCTACTCTTCCGTGCATACACTGTGTCCAGGATTATCCACACCATCGTGTACGCCGTCGTGCCATTACCGCAACCATCGCGAGGCCTGGCTTTCATGGTGCCCTATGTCATCAAGTGGTATATGGGTGCTATGGTAGTCCTTCACTACGCCACGGCAATGTGATATGTGATAACTGATGAACTTAGGTTATAAAATTGTTTTTTTTGCTCGGTGAATGGAATTTTAGTTATTTATTCATATTTTATATGTGTATTGTTTTATTGTTTTATTGTTGCTGTGAGCGTAATAAATTTATTTTGTCATGCTCTTGTTTTTCTGTGAAATACGAGTAAATATTCCTTTTAAACTGTTTGGTATAAGGGGTCATCCATAAAGTACGTCACACGTAAAGAGGGGGGGAGGGGGTTGACAAAGTGTGACATGGTGTGACAAGGGGTGGGAGGGGTCCTAAGTTTCGTGACGTCAAATTTCAATTGTTTCAAATATTTGATATAATGTTGATTTCATAAAAAAAAGTACTTAATTTAAATGGAAATAAAACTAATTTCGGAACTGCTGTTAATTTAATAATTTTTCGATGTGAAATTGCAAAACATGTGACGTCACACTAGGGAGGGGGGGGGTCTCAGAAATGTGACCACCTGTGACAAGGACGGAGGGGGGGTCAAAAAATCATGAAATTCGTGTGACGTACTTTATGGATGGCCCCTAATTTAAAGCAATGTAATTTTGAGTAGGTATACAGTTAGGTAAGTAATACATAAGAGTAGTATCTACTTTACTTTTCTGAAAATTCAATTTATGTACCTATCAAATCTGCGGTTCGATACGAAAATAAAACCAATTAATTATTGATAGTCTTACGAGTATGTTGTGTGCAATAGAGAGATCTATCAATTTGACCTCTTAGTTCATTGAGTATTTTTTAAGGCTGAGTTGCATCATACAAAAAACACCGATTATCGTCAAAGTTTCGGTCAAAGTTAGGTGGTGCAACTCAGCCTAAGCATATTTCACCTTTTGAATCGGTACGTATAGATGTCCCACGCTGAACTGTCCCACCAAACTCAATGACAGGGGGACGCTACCATCGTTCAACTTTATGGTTTCCAACATGGCAAAAATCGGAACCAGCGATCCGGTATTGACGGTGGCGCCCCGCTGTCAATGTCATGGGTAGGACAGTTCAGTATTTTGGAACTATAAAGACTACGAACTACTTGTAAATATCGCAACAGCGCTAAGCGCGCCACTCGTGTTTCTTTTTAAACATTTTATAGCTTTGGGCTAAATCCTTTCAGCCTTTTACTTTACTAGTATTTTCATCCCATTCATAAATTCAAAGCACATATTAAAAGTACCTTAATGAAAAAGGGCTAATATAAAGTCGATGATTATTTAAAAGATAAAAATGTTTGGGATGCGTAACTGCCTAGCTCGCATAAATATTTATAACTTATGTATTTTGAAAACCTGTAAACCTTTGAAAAAGAGGCTGACAATAGTGTCTGAGTTTCTTGCGCTGCTTCTTCTCAGCACTGGCCCATTTATTGTCCTGAAGCAGTGGTAGGGTTAATACTGGGACGTGTAAAAGTGCTTTTTTAAAGCCTACTTACAGAAATAAATGAGTTTTATGAGTTTTTTTTTTATCATTCCTTGAGTTGAGCACTTGATGATTCTGCTATTTCGTAATGTCTATAAATCTTGAGACGTACCTATCTATTTTTTTATCCTCTCCTCCACAAAGAAGAACGGTCATCTGTGACCCAGGCCCGACAGAAACGAGACATACCTCATTTTTTTTGTCATGTCTTAATTAGTTAAATTATATATTTTTTATATTCGAAATCTATGTATAACACCAAAATATTACCCTTTGTTTTTGTTCAGGCGTTATACAAAAACTAACACAAAATGCCTATTTATCACCAAAATTGGTAAATGTATGTACCTAAATGTCTATTACAGCTGCTATGGAATATGTATCTAGGCGACCTGGAGATACAGCCGGATTATACAGGGTGGAAACGAGAAGTTACAAAATCCAAAAATTCAATGTTACCAGCTTCCATAATCTGTAACCTATTATTGGTACCATTTGAAAGAGCTCGTGAAGCACTTTCAGAATCAGTAACTAGTTTTTCGATATCTTGTGTAGTTTAGAAATAATCGAGTGAGATCACTTATCGTTCCATATGTATAACCACCCTGTATAATCCGGCTGTATCACCAGGTCACCTAGATACATTCCATAGCAGCTGTAATAGACATTTAGGTACATACATTTACCAATTTTGGTGATAAATAGGCAATTTGTATTAGTTTTTGTATAACGCCTGAACAAAAACAAAGGGTAATATTTTGGTGTTATACATAGATTTCGAATATAAAAAATATATAATTTAACTAATCAAGACATGACAAAAAACTGAGGTATGTCTCGTTTCTGTCGGGTCTGGGTTTTTTTTGTATGGGGCGTGACCGTTCTTCTTTTGTTTCGTTTGGTGCGTTTCGTTTCGCGCTCGACTTCAAAGTTAGACAGCGAAAGTATTTTAGATACCTAATTATATTTATTAAAAAAAAATGCCACCAATGGTTTCCTTCAAAAGAAAAAGAGGTCATCTTTTTCTTAAGATTTAAATAGTGGCATGTTTTGAAATAGTCTATGGTTTGACCGAAGCATTGTATGTACGTAGGTAGGTAGGTACGTACCTACGTCCAACTAAAAATAAACACGATAGCGAAGCGATACGAAGCTGGCCGATACCAATCGCGCGAGAACGAATCACTGGGCCACTGGCACAGATTTTAATAGTACTGTCAAATACTGTCATCTGTCACTGCGCGTAAATTGTGTTGTGAGAGTGTTTTTAACAAACAAACAATGGGGAGTATTTCATTAAATCTGAATAACCCTGCTGTTCAGGCTTATCTCGTGAGCGCGGGAGTGTTGAAGCTTAACATGGCGGTGTGGGGGCTCACTTCGAGATCCACATACAAGAGACGTGAACATGTGTTTGTTACTGAGGATAATATTTTTTTTATCGTTGCAGCGCTGTACCTTAGCACGGCTCCCGAGCCAGAACTGGCCGTGGATTTGTTTAAAATATACACTATAGGCCGAATCGGGCACACCATTGTGTATGACTTTACGCCATTAAGAGCAATATGTGCCAGTTTCCCCTTCTTCACTACAGTCTGCATGAGTGTTAGCGTAGTTATGTTCTATGCCAAAGCATTTCAACGCTGAATGAGTGTAAATTACAGTTTTACGGACAAAATTAGTACATATTTAGTTTTTTTTAATTTCGTATTTGATTTTGGTATGCAATATTAATTGATTTACTTTATTTATTGGAATAAGTCAGCCAGATGATTCAGGTGCAAGCTACACTTGTGTGCAGAGGATTCCATGCATTTAACGATGGTTTACGGCCAATAAGATTGAGAGATGATAAAATGTTTTGATATGATAGCGTACACAGTAACAGGTGACAGCATATCAAGGCAAACTGGCATCTAATCTAGATGTAATAGATGCTAAAAAAAGTGTAGTCAGACTTGTACATGTATGTCGGCTCAAAACGGAACAAAGCACTTATTGCGTAAGGCACCGGCCGGCGAGCGTAGCGAGTCCGAGCGAGAGAATAGCGACGACCATACGAGTCGACAGACGCCGATCACGAGGCAGACGGCATACGTTGTGCAAACGTTGTGTTGAGAAACATTTTATATAAAATCATAATCATGGCGAGCATTTCTCTGGACAATCCTGCTGTGCAGTCCTATCTCTTCTACTCGGGCGTGTTGAGCCTGAAAATGCTTGGGATGTCGTCGCTCACTGCAAGGCAAAGGTTTGCAAAAAAAGTGTTCGCGAACGAGGAGGACGCCTCATCTGCGAAAGGTGTTGTAAAATTCGACGACCCGGACGTCGAGAGAGTGAGGCGCGCACATTTGAACGATTTGGAGAATATTCCTGTGTTCTTCGCTGTGGGAGCTTTGTATCTGACTACGGCGCCTGACAACGATCTGGCCGTGAACCTGTTTCGGGCGTACGCCGCCGGGCGGATCTTGCACACCGTGGTGTACGCCATAAAACCTTTGCCTCAGCCGGCGAGGGCGATCGCCTTCAGTGTGCCTTGCTTCATCACAATCTTCATGGGCGTTAAAGTGGTCATGCACTACGCTAAAGCGTTTTAGATATAACAAGGCATTTGTGATAATTTTATTATAGTGTCCTAAGCAGCAGAATTTTGTTAAAATATCAAATTGATGTGTTTTAGTTTAGCAGTAAGTAGCTATGTACAAATATTATTATATGAAACGAATGAGTAAAAATGGTATTTATTATTTATCAGAAATAACTACCTATAATACCTACCAAAATGTCAACTTATTCATAGGTTAAAGATTAGCTAACGATGCAAAAAGCAGCCTTCATTTTAGGAAATACATAATATTTAATGTTTGAAAATGTCTCTCAACAAGAAACAAACATCAATGATGATGTCATACTCGGATTGTATGTGACTAAACAAAAATTGCTTGTTTCAGTGCAAAATAACTCAAAGAACATAATATAGCGTGTAATGAAATGAAATTAATGTTCATACCAAGATTTTACTAGAATAGTATTAAATAGGTATCTGTCATACGACTACGAGCGAAGTTGCTCTCTGTCTGTCACATACAATTTTGTAGAGACGCGCGACTGAACACCGCGGTCATATCGTGGAACGGTAAAATATTACGTCACCCAGACAACAACAACAGCCGTGAACAGCTTGGGCTTGGCCGACCGGCTTATTCACTGATAGACACTGTAGAATAACGCCCGCGTACGTAAAATTTACACAATGGTACTTTCTGTCAGCGATCCAGCGGTACAGTCGTACATATTCTATTCAGCTATATTGGGCTTGAAGCTGTTAGCCGTAGCAGTGTTGACTGGGCGCGTGCGCTACAAGAAGAAAGTGTTCGCCAACCAAGAAGATGCTAGGACTAGAGACAGCAAAGTGAAGTACGACGACCCAGATGTAGAGCGAGTGAGACGGGCCCATTTGAATGATTTGGAGAACATTCCTGTATTTTGGGTGCTTGGTGCGTTGTACCTGACGACGGCGCCGGTTGCTTCGTGGGCAACGTTGCTGTTCCGAGTGTTTACGATTGGTCGGCTGATCCACACTTTCGTGTATGCTATTGTACCGTTACCGCAGCCAGCAAGAGGAATCTCCTTCGGTATCCCGTATCTTATTAACATATACATGGGTGTGCAAGTCGTGATGCACTACGTTTCGGCATGGTAAAGTTTATCGACCGCTAGTGATAGTGTGATGTGTTAGTGAAAACTGAGGTCCATATTATGAAATGACACGTGAAACAATTCTAGCTTGTTATGGTCTAACTAAATCATTATTTATTTAATCATTTTTAATAGTTTCAGTAGAACTGTTTTCAATTGAGTTATTAGCGCTGTTTCATAATAAGACATGCCTGAGAGTGTTACGTGTTTAACGTGTTGGTTTTTCTATTTGATACTTTTTGTATTTTTGTTTAAAACGGGGTATTATAAAAAATCTTAAAATGGTTGTGTTTTTATTAAACCCATAGTTACAGTTAAATAATTTAGGTACCTACTTATTTAAAAGTAGGCATAAGGCAAAATAGGTAGGTAATGCATGACAGACACTTTTTTATCTCTATTACTTTTCTGGCGATAAGAAAATTTATTTCCATAACAATCTTAATTCTCACAGAATTAATATTAGTCTGACCGTTTTTTACATAGTTTTTTATACACTGTAGTAGAGAAAGTTATGCCTTCGATGAAAGAGATTTTAATTACGGTGTTAAGGAAATTATCTCCTAAATTCTAACAAACCAATGGAACTGAGAGAGAACATATACTCGTAAGCTTTGTTAACTAATTGCCTTTAAAATATTAGTGGGTATAGCATAAGTACCTACTCGTATAATATTAAAAAAAAACAAGGAATTTCTTAACATCAACAGTAATAATTGTATCAAAGCACACTATAGAATGATCGCTGGTTATTTATTTCATAACGTTCAATTTAGACCAATTTAGACTATACCAAACGTAGCTCCGTTCTGCAGCGCTTAATTCAAAGTAATTGAGTGCAAATACCGTAAAGGCTTGTATTAGTTTATAGGTGGGGCAGTGCGGGCTATAACTGCGACCATCCCCTGTTCTGGGGCAATAAACACATTTCTTTAAGCCACACGACCTCCCTTTCGGCTTTATTCCGAAAGCCATTCGGATGTTTACTGCCACCGTTCGTTCCACATTATTGCTTTGTTATTGCAGAGGAACGCGTTTTGAATTTTAACATCAGTCGATTATTGAGCTTCTAATAGCCAATAACATTAAATTATCTAAATTCTTGACGTATATAAAATTAAAAAAATATTTGAGACACCAAAAGCTTCAAATATACAGACATGTTTCGTGGTTAACTAAAATGAAAAAAAAAAAAACAATAAATAATAATAAAATAACAATTTCCAATTAAGTTTTTTTTTGTTATATGAAAAGTTTTCATAAAGCGCATTGTCAATGTTCAGGAGTCATTTTCTTTCGGTGATTTAGGTATATTGATATTTTAACGTCATTACACCGTGTAATTATTTTTTTTGTTTTTTTTCCTGTGATAATTTTAATGTAGAATGAACAAATTTCGAGTCGAATATAATTCGACCTTTGTAACTGACCCATTAAATTGACATAATTACTGGATACCGATTTAAAAAGATCACGATGACTGCGCAAAATTTTGTATTTGTACAAATAACATGCTCGGCATTGCTCGGTATTCCTCACTCGTCGTATACGTGCTCATAATATCAGTCAACAACAAGCCAGATAATTGTTCTTTATCTACCTGCCCCACCCGATTAACTACTTACTGATGCTAAAACTAATTGATAGGAAGGGAACATAAGTGTACACGAACTACAATAACAACAATTTATATTATGTTGATTCCAAATGAACTAAATCTATCTCGTTTTGTATACAGGGTGTTTTCTTTGTTTGGTGCTCCAACGAAAAGGTTTATTCCGTCTCAAATAACAATTTTCATAGGGGGACTAAAATCTATAATGTGTCTCTGTTGAGACTTTTTATTTATCCGAATATCTCTTAGATGTTGACTATACCTACTACAAATTAAACTTCCAGTGTTAGATAAATTGAGAATGATTTGTATTTAACAACTTTTCAAGTTTACAACAGTTTACAATCAGTTTTCTCACTAACTCTTTGTATTTCAGAATCGGAAGAGAACCAACCTCCACACGTCATTTACATTACCTTCTTGAAAGTTACATGCATTTTATTATTTTGAGTATTCGTAAGCAAATAGGTAGGTATTTATTTAGATAATAGGCCTCAGTTGAACTTTGAACTAGCTAAGTCACAAGGCTGCTAATGCTGCTATTTACTTACTTGCTACAATGTTTTTAAATAGGTAGGTACTTAAAGGATGTAGTAGATAGTTATATTCTTCTGTTTACAAAATCTAACGTGAGAATTTCACTGAATGATAAAAATGTTAATTCCATGACGCCTTCGCCTATGGCTTTGTGTATTCATACAATCTCAGAACAAACAAAGTAATAAGTAATTAGTTTTATCTAGAACCGCACTTAACAATAATCGCAATTTTCTACGATTACCTACCTACAATCTACATAGGTACATACATAATAGATAATTACCGGTATCTAATTACAAAAAACAATCGCTTATTACAAAAGTACACGACATGCACAGTGTGCACACTGATAAATCAAGTGTTCAAAAATGTAGAGTCATTCAGATGGTGACCTTCTAAAGAAACGTATAGCGATGTTCGATCTGTCTAGCGTCATCTGTCGGTGATTGATGACAGACGGGCGATTTGGAACAACTTGTCAGGGCTGCTATAGCCTCGTCAACCTCCAAAGCGAAAGCCAGCCATTTCAAAGCCGTAAAATCACACGTCGTTCGTCTTGAAAGGGATAAAACAAAGGTAAATTGACAAGTTTCCCTGATGTTTTCCAGTAGATTTCACATGATAACTACGAGTAGGTACTTACTCTTTTAAGAAACTACTTACTATTCTATCTATCATTTTAGTCAGTGCTATGAAGGAAAATTATAAATACTTTTAAGTTATGGTCTTTTATAATTGCACTAGATAAAGTGACGTTAAAACAAATTTTAATTTCGTGATCGCTTTTTGCAACGAAAATGTACAAAAATAACGCAGCAAAGCGATCAGGAAATTTAACCTGTCACGAGCTTGTTACTATGTTTATAGGGACTGAAATCTGATTTCTTAGTCTTTGACTAATATACCATCCCGTTATAAGCTAGATTAGTTATTAATCTGGATCTAGGTTGAAAAAAACTTACAAAGGCAGTAAAAAGTATGATGATTGATGAGGCTGAGTTAGGGATAAAAAGGCTCAAAGGAACTAAAGTACCGGGTTAGTAGTAGTTTCGCACTATTTTCCTTCGCACGAATGTGCGAAACGTCCCCTTTAAAAAAATTTTTTAGTAGGCGTTTCGCCCGGATTTGTCAAAAGTATTAAAAACGGGTGCGAATCGACCCCTTTGAGAACTAGTAATCGCATACTAATAGTTCAAAAAGAGTCGATTAGCACGCGATTTTAATACTTTTAATACATCCGGGCGAAAGGCCTACTAAAAAAAATTTTTTTTGAAAGAGGACGTTTCGCACATTCGTGCGAAGGAAAATCGAGCGAAACTACTACTAACCCAAAGTACCTACCTAACCTACCTTACTTTGACAGTTACGTACATAATAAAATTAATAAAAATATTGTATTAAATATTTAGTGAATAGCTACATACCTAGCCCATTTAAAATTGTTTAAATAAGAATTATAATAATGTAATAATGTAAACTAAATCTCGGAAAATTCTTTTGAAATAAATTTTTGCGAGTAAATATTGAAAATAAATAAATAATAATCTTATATATTTAAAATATGATAAGAAAACATTAAAATTAAATGTTTTCTTAACACACAGTTTAAATACAACTACATACTTATAAATACAAGAGTACAGTATTTCTTATGTTTGAGACGTGTAAATAGACGCAATGAAAGTCCACATTGAATATTCCCGCTTTTGAGCCCTCTGCCCCATCCATCCTCCGCCAAGCAAAAAATGTAAACACAATTTGCTAGTATTCGACTGTATGTCAAGTGTGTGTGCGTACAATCTGAGAATCGACCGGCCGGCAACAATTCCTCACAACAACACTGCGTCATCAAGGTTAGAAATACAACTTATTTATTTCAAAATTGATCCTAGTTAAATAATCTTAGAAAATAAATTCACAATTCGTAATTTGTTTGATCAAGTTATACGAAACAGCACAGACAGAACATGCAAACGTGTTACTGACAGGTAGTGAAAGGAGACAGAGCTATAAAGTAAAAGAGATAAATGTATGCGTTGTGCGGATAAAAATAGCCTGTGCGTGTGCGTGAGATGTCAGCGCGTGCTGTCACTGTGTGATGAGGGCGCTAGTAGCGCTTGACAGAACCGTTCTACAAAACCATAGATAAATAATATCTATGACAAAACTAATAAATGGTTGTTGTTTACCAATAATTTAAATTGTATAACACCGAGCAGTACGTCTTTTCCTTTAAACAATAAGAAATCGCAGAAGAATTTATTGTTCGGATATACTCTTCATAATATGAACTCAACATTTTGTCTCGTAAAATTTTTATTAGTTATTACCAGGCCTGGCTCACTCCGCGCGGTACATCCGATAATTACCTACAGCGAAGCGCCCCGCCGGCGGGCATTATATCAGTCGAGTGTCACGCGCGCGCCCGTCAGGACGCTGGCGTGCGTTGTAGTACCTAATTCTATGATCGAAGTATAATTTAAAAATGGACATAAAGAGAAAGAAATATTATTGTGCGGCGTTCGGGTGTTTAAATTCGAAAAGAAATCTACCGGATTTATCTTTTTTTTCGCTTCCCAAAGATGCTGAAAGGTATGTTGGCCATGTAGGTAATCAATAATTCTTAGGATAGTATAGGAACCTAACCTACCATGACTACTGCTCAGAATGCGTTCGTTCGTTTCAGCCAAATGTCTTTGTCCACTGCTGGACAAAGGCCTCTCCCAAGGTTTTCCATAATGAATGCGTACTTACCTTATACGTACCTCATTACAAATAAGTAGATTATTTATTTTTTCACTAGACAGCAACCCTAACAGCGTAAGAAGAGTTCAGAGGCACGCGATAGAAAGAGACAAAACTTGTAGGTGAATAAAATTGTAGGTACGTAGTGCTGTGCGAGCTGAATTCCACTGTATCGCGTCGTAGCAAGACTCGCATTTATTTAAATCGTCTTGCGGAGTAATCCTTCTGTACCTGAGCCCCGATTACGGTAACTTTTAACGTCAACAATCCAGACACGCTTCTCGATTCTGCGATACGATTGGTCGTTCAACAGCGTACGTCAGCTGTTTTGACCAATCGTATTGCAGAATCAGAAACGCGTCTGGATTGTAGACGTTAAAAGTTACCGTAATCGGGGCTCTGTACTATTACTTATTCTGTGTTATTACTTAGTAGCTTTTCCACTCTTTACAACATCATGGTAATTTAGATTTAGGTAATTTTAATTTTATGCTACCAGGTTTGTCCATACTAGTGGGATCATGGTGGGAATTTAATTAAATAATTAAAATGTATTCTTTGTTCTTAATGTCCCTATTATTTATTCATCTTGTCTCCACTGGTGGGGACAACGGAAACAAACCAATATTTCAATAAAATTAATAAAACTCGAAAATAACTATGATGTTATACAAATAATGTTATGTAAGTATACCAGTGTATAGCCTGACCAAGAACATAAAAACCCTGGCATAGAGGCGCGTCAATTGCATTTGATAGTGCAACACTGAGTACAGTCGTACCTGTGTTAAATTAATAGGCTAACTTTATGTATCAGGATTACGGGCTAATTTGATATTTTCATAAATTAACGAAAAACTATTATTATAGGTAACCTGGTTTAAATAAATTAAATGAAACCATCAATCGAGTTAGTAGGATTTATTTTATTATTCATCAATAATCAAATTCAGAACTTGAATATTCAACTGCAATGTCTGCTCATGAACGCTTCAAACTCGGTACTTCTTTCCCAATTCCATAAAATTCAACACTTAGAAAGTGACAAAAAACTTTAAAATAGGTAGTTGAAACAAACCACAGCTAATTTTCATAGTGGACTGTACTATACGATAAACATTTCAGTCAATTTGACAACCTTTGTTGGAAACATTATTCAATGAAAATATTGTCCGAACCTTTGGTATTTCTCTTCGACAAATACTTTAACACATTGTGAACCACTTTTCTTTCACGACTATAAAAAGATTTTAGCAATTTCATTTACAAAATCAATTGCGCACATTTAAAATAAAGTTTGTTTACACTTTGACAGCAATAGACTGACATGCAAGGTGACATGTCAATGAAGTTTTCAGTTACTGTTGCCATTAAAAGAAATTAGTACCATTAGTTTTCCGCAACATGGCGAGGGTTTTTATGTTCCTGGTCAGGCTATATGTTACTTTAATGTCAGCGTGAAGATGTGCCAGATACGACACACAAACGCGCAAATAGTATCAAAATACACATTTTAGGGCGCGTTAGGGCGAAAGTTAATCGACAGAGTCCTCGCTAACTACCCACCCTCCGAGCGATCCTACTCAAACCGTGCTCACGTGTCAAGGAATATTGAACATGTCACAGATAAATTCGAAAAAATCTCGAATCTATGTGTCCTAAAAGAACTCAATTCGGTTGTGATTTTGGCGACCCAAATTTTGTATTGATCTTGAATTATCATCATGCAAGGATTATTATTTAAAAAAGGACAAACATTATGAGATGAAAGTAACAGAAATACTAGGTAATTTGACATAAATAATAATATCTTATTTCAGAGGTATTCCTCGAAGCGCACCCATTTTGAGGTTCACCTAATAAAGCGCACCTAAACAGCTGTTTAGGTGCGTATAAGCGCGCATAAGCGCACCTATGTTATGTGGCCCTGGTACTTTTTGTTCATCTTAGTAGACACAACGTTCAAAATCTTAATAAACATAGGTCCGCTTCAGTAGGTGCGCCTCAAAATAGGTGCGCTTCGAGGAATACCTCATATTTCAGTAGAGGTAATTGATTAGGTACATAACTACTATTGTATTTACTTACCTTTGTAAATAAATCGCATGACACGGTGTGGAACACTTTCCCGTAAATGCAGATGTCTTTGCCGTTATTCAGGTCCTTCCAGTGCCAGAACTCGCCAAGATCGTTCTTCGGTATCTTTGCTCTCTTCACCATACGGCCCTGCCATAGTCCAGAATTCTGAAAAGATAGGTTTAAGTTTGATATTCAGTTGTTGAAATAATAGAATGACGTGTCACGCATAACAATTATTATGAAAATCAAATAATCTCCTGCTCCTGTTATTTTATTCTTATAAATCTAAAGACTTCCTTTACTCCTTCCATCCTAATGCCCATTCTTTTGTAAATAATGGCAACAAGTGATCATTCCAGATACGGGTCTTAAAATGCCATTTGTATTTGTTACAATCAATCAATGTTAGGAACGACAACGCAATTGCAATATTCCCGGGCAAACGAGACCGAGTTTCCTTGTATTTTTTATTGAAATTAATCACTTATGAAAGATTATATTGCGATGACGAACGTTTTACGGCCGCTAGACAGCCTGCAACGACGCATTCTGGCAAGACAAATGCGTGCTCATTTAATTTTGCCCGCTCCATTCCTCCGCACAATCGTACACGACAATCTCTTAGGCCGGGAACACAAGCGCAGATTTATTACTAGGCACTTTGTAAATTTAAAAATATTGGAGAACCACCCACGACTTATTAAGTTAAGACCATGACGCAACGGAGTTATTAAGTTCAATTTGTCTTCGAATCTTAAATTGTCTTCCTAATAACGAAGTAAATAAGTTAAACGTGTATCGTTTTTTCATGTTTTCTGTTAATTTAATTTTTAATTTTGTTTAAGTTTATTGTTTACGTTAAGTTATTGCCAACGATATTTTCGTAGCTTGAAGTGCTACGAAAATGGTCGCATCGTAGTCGTAGCACTTTTTATGTATAGAAATAGAGATCCCCCGTTTCTAAATTCAAAGGATTAGGGGGACTTCACTCATTGGAAGTTAATTATGAATGTTTTCTCGTACAGTTTAAAAGAAATCTAGTTAAAATCGACCATTGATGAAAGAAAATTCAGATAAGTAGTGTAGTATGCGTATTCTCTTATATTAAACATATTTCATGCGCATATTCTGAACATGTACGAGTACGGTTCGTACATTGTCAAGCGTGAAAAAGATACAACCGTTAATGTTTCTTGCTTCAGAACCTACCTTTGGGAGGTTGTATATTAGACGATTTTGTCTTTTAAAGTTCAAATAAGTACCTACTTATTTGACTAGTATTTATCAGTTACGTATTTTTGGAGATGTTATTTTGTATAATCTATAGCTCTTTTTGATTTATTTATTTATGGCAAACATTAACAAAATTCAGTATAACATCAGAAATTGGTTATAAGGTGTTGACACATTTCTTTGACAAGGCTCCACAACAAATTACTTCCCCATATACTTTGCTTTGTTTGCTTGTGAAACGCGGTGGTATTTTTTCGAAACATTTTATCAAAAGAAAGAGGTAACAGCCTAATTATTTCGACATCGAACGGCAGTGTTGCCGCGGGCTAAACATTTTTTCGAGTAGCGGCCGCGTTCTTTCATTTTATTTATTTAATAAAACCCTATTTCTTTTCAAATAAACCTAGGTAGGTACGAGGCAATTGAGTAAAACAGATTAAGGCTCTTTTTAATCTCAACGAGCAGTATTTAAATTAAGCGGATGCGGCAGAGAAAGCTCGGAGATGAGCAGCATTGTTTATCCCGTGATTATTGAGGGTGAATAGCGGGTTTCACTGTGCCTTGGAAAAGTAAATAAAACGGGACGGTGCCTTCGTGACGTAACCACACATCTATTATTAAGTTGCCTTTTAAAGCGGCTTTTTAATTGATTTAATCATTCACAAACTTTATTAAGTCCTTAGCATCTTAGAGGTTTGTTAGCAATGCAAATAACTTAAAATGTTTTTGTTCCCCTCCTCCCACACATGAGCAAAATACTAGCATTGTTGCTAAGAATATTTCAGGTTAATGCTGTATGTCTGAACATGTTGCTTTGAAGTAAAGCTCGCTTGATGCGGCTGAGATAATAATTAGGTTAGTATCGGATATTTAGGTATCTAATGCTCGTTTTCACCATCAATTCCTAATTTTTAAGGTAACTCAAAACAGGATTTTTTTTTCAAAGGGGTCATTTAAAAATTAGGGATTTTATGGTGAAAACGGGCATAAGTTTAACATGCGATCGTGTTTCACAAAGCGACTATAAATAGGAACTGAAATTCCATCCAATGAAAATAATATAACTATGCAAATCTATGCAAAACAAAACAGTACCTAACGAACGAAAAATTGTGCCAAGTTACAAAATGTGAAAAAAAAATCCACTTTTTAGAATAAACAGTTACTTTAAAATCAGTTTCAAAAATAAACTAGCCGCAATAACAATTTTGTACAAGCCTATTTAGGCACAGCCATCGCGGCATGCAAGCGAGTCATGCAATTTTCTCTTCAAGCTATATGCTGCGATGAAAACCCGTAACATGCACGTGGTGTATCTAGCAATTTATCAAAGCTCATATAGGCTATTAACCTCATTTATTTAGAATTAAATGTACAGCAATGTATGTATTTTATAATTTATAGGACATTAAGGACTTAAAGCAGGTTGCATTACAAATAAATAGAAACACCTTTGAGTTACGTTAACATTATTCAAAGATACATTTTGTCACGGCATGTGAATTTAAATAAATCCGCATCGACCATCACGCAAAGGACTTTACTTCACTGTTAAATGTCCTGTAATACTCACAAATTCCGAAAAAATCTTCAAAGTAATTTAGCCACTCGGCCAAATCCGTTTCCGGCGTAAATAGCCCCTTTGTAAAGTACCCTCAGAGTATGATCTTAAGTACGTAAAAATGTGGAACATTTTTTGGGGAGAAACAATTAATTTGGAAATAAGAGTTTTAAATTAAAATTGCTACATAAAAATAACTCATTTGCGAGCGGTATTTCGAAGGTAGATACAGACTGGCCCGGTGTGATGTTTTGTAAAGCACTTGGCGTACGTTGTGTGCGCCCGGAATAACAAGTGAAGAGAACAATACAAATATTGCGGGGGTTGTTACACATTAGCCGGCGTCCTCGTGGACGTGGCACCGGCGAGGAATGAGCTTCAAATTAGGTTTTTCAGCTTTAAATTGCCCGCGTCTTGCGCACGGTGGACATACAAATCTTTGTTTTGCGTCATATAAATACTTATCGGGTACATTAGGTTATGTACCGAGTGAAAGGTAAAATTTACTTTTGGGTTTGAGGGTTGAATATTTATTTTTATGTGTTTGAGTTTTCGTTACACGGGTCAGCTTACTCTCAAACGATAAAATAAGAACGAGTACATCATAGAGGTCGACGTGTGTTTTATTTATGAAAAGGCTTGGATGTACACCTCTTATTTTTCATTTGTATTACGAAACGGATACTTATTCCACTAGATACCTACAGCATAATTATGTATTATTATACGTAAACTACCTGAAGTAATCCAAAGTTACCCGACTACTAAACCTCACACGTTAAGCGTTACGTTTAAATACAGACGCACGCACATAATATATCTAATTTACTTGGGACACATTTTTCGAGTGTCCGCTGAAATTGGGTTAGGAAGCCAGGAGCGACGGGCGTGTCCCTCAGTAAATCTGTGTTCGTCCCGTTACATCGGTAATGTTATGTGACATCACCAGCGACCTCCTGCATATTTGAAGACGAGGATAAATCGACTCCTCCTAGCTTACGTTCGGTTCCATGTGTGAGAACGTCGTACATAATAATTGAGGCATCGTGACGCTTTGTCTAGAGATAATCTTGTAATTAACGTTTGTGTTAAGAGGGATCGTGAAGCTGAAGCGACCCGTTAAACAACTAAAAGGGGTGTTAAGTATTATAATTCAACAATAGATGCAAGATCGTAAGAAACGGATATTTCAGTTTGATTTGAAAACACTTTTCAGCCTACATCGTAGTCTCTAGTAATGACAACGTCACTGAAGCGAAGTTTTGAGCTGACACTGTGTAGGTTTCCTGTCGACACGATAAGAAGAAGAAGAATAGTCGATAGTAATAAATGAGCCATAAAAATTCATGACCGTCAAATATTAAAGTGCGATTTTGTTGAACGCTACGATATCTAGTCGTGAAAACTGCCTAGATAACATGACACGCATCAACGTTGTAGTTTTCCACGGCGGTAAAGTTCACGGTATCATGCACGCACGGGCGTTGCGTCGTACGGGCGTTGCGTCGTAGTATATTATAGCACAATATAATGACGTCATTCCGTGCAGATATTTGAGATATCTCGTGGCTCTACCATCCGATTGGACGATCGCGAATTATAAATCAAAGAGAAAACATGAAACATTAATTTCGTTCGAGTATTTAAAAGCCTTGAAACATTGCCCTCCCCTAATGATGCCATTAGACTCGGAGGAGACGGTACGAACGTATTCGGTTCGAAGACACAGCGTATCAACCCGAGATACAATTCCGTTTAATTGTGTTCAGGACTACATCACCCGACGGTGAATAATTAAATCGTAGGTGACGTTTCAATTATGTCCCATTGTAATGTGCGTTTGTGAGCATGAATTAAGTTGATAGCGTGAACTGAGAGCGCAAATATAAGTCATCTAATGCGTCGAAATCCGCACACCCAATCAACACATCGTTAGGGATATTGTATTTGAAGACGCTCTCCATAGAGAGCAACTGTAGTGCGTGAGAACGAAGCTTCATCTATACTTATAATAAATCTGTAGAGAGGTCAATTCTGTACATGAAATATATTTTCAAAATAACTATCAGGGGGTGATTAGTGATCGATACTGATGCCAAAAATGCAATCAGTAAAATTTTTGTCTGTCTGTCTGTCTGTCTGTCTGTCTGTCTGTCTGTCTGTATGTTCCTTATAGAAACAAAAACTACTCGACGGATTTTAACGAAACTTGGTACAATTATTCTTCATACTCCTGGGCAGGTTATAGGATACTTAAGAATGCCCATGGGAACGGGAATTAGCGGGAAAATCCTTTTGTATGAAAAATCTAAACCGCTTAAGTTAGACGCTTGAAATTTGGCATGCAGGTACCTTAGTAAACTCAAAGCTTAGTTACAACAGGATTTTGCAAAATTCCCACGGGAACGGGAGTTAGCTGGAAAAAACATTTGTATGAAAAACTCTAAACCGCGTAAGATAGACGCTTGAAATTTGGCATGCAGGTACCTTAGTAAATTTAAAGCTTAGTTACAACAGGATATTGCAAAACTCACGGGAACGGGAGTTAGCGGGAAAAAAAATTGTATGAAAAAATCTAAACCGCGTAAGATACATAGATGAAGGGGGTAAAACGAGGTCCACGCGTACGAAGTCGCGGGCGGCCGCTAGTTTTCAATAGAATTCTTCAAAATTCTCAATTTGCATAGATTCAGGCCTTTGATTGCTTGAAATTCAATATTTATCCCTCCAATCACACGGCAGAATCTATGAATGAGTTTGAATCAAGATTTGAGCTTTGCTTTGTAATACGGACCTAAGAGTATACGTCATTTATATTTTTTAACTCTCTATAAAATACAAAACTGTGCTTTCAACATAATAAATTAATGATTAAAGCACTTTTGAATGCTCTAACGAGTATCTAAATACTTAAAACTGATTAATAAACATTTCATCACTATAAATCAACTCAATTTTCACGGTAAATAATTAAATGGGTTCTGAAAATGTTGTTTCAAAATGCTTTGAGGCTATGCTAATTAAAACACCAATAACATGCTGATAATGCAATAAAATTTTGACCAATGTTATTCAGCATCAATTGAATTTAGTAGGTATCGGTTAGCTCACTTGACCTGTGCATTATTATTGGCTAAAAGGGAAGAAGTTAGTAATTAAAGAAATAATTGAGTATCGTTCTACCTGTGAAAGAACTTCGTGACCTTATTAATAGTTAGAAATTACAGAACTCTATTTTACAAGGTTTAATAGTCTTATTATTAAAAAAATAATTGTCAATTTTATTAAGATGATTCAAACAAGTTTTGATCTTCAAGAGCATTGCATAAATAGTATTGTTGAAACAACGGCAAATCTGAACACAACAAGCACTACAGCAAGATACGAGAATACCATTTAAATAAAAGTTAGAACTTAGATAATTAGAAACAAATGAGCGGTGTCCTTTACAAGTGAATAATGAACATTACCGGAACGTATACATAAATGTATTATAGGTAAGGTATACTTATCATCGGATGCCAACAGAAAGGACGCTGTAATGAACGCGTGCGGCGAGTTACGTCATCGCATTTCCACGCTAAGTGTGCCGCGGGGATGTTATACAAACATGGAGAGGGAACAAAAGTTATTTCGCCGTCCCCACAGTCTACATTTTGACTTGATGCTGCCATATTAGCTGGTGAAATGCACGCCAACTTTAACGGGGCTACAATTCTGAAGCTTTATACCGAAACTTGGTAATAAGGATGCTTGTTTACATAAACTATCAAAACTTGGTCGGTTATGCTAGTGGGTTATTTAAATGGTAATTTTATTTTGGGTCTATTTGATTTTTGTGTCATCATCTCAGATTTAGCGCGTTGTTAAATAATGCAATATACATATTAGGATAATTAACGTGACTTTTATGTTTTTATTATAGAGCTTTATCACCGCTGCACTGCTGCACGATTCTATTGTCGTTGGAGCTGGTACGCTAATAAAAACTAGTTGTTTGAAGAACCAACTGCGTTTCAGTCCAGTGGGGTGTGACATTTGAATGAATGTCACACCTTCAAGGTATTGCCTTGTACTTTAGGGTTAAATAGTACGGTTCCGTGTAAGACAGTATGAAAATGAAGCTTGAAAATAAGACATTTTTAAACGATTGTATTAGTAGAGTTGTTGAATAACTTGACATACCTTGACTCTCGGCTCCATCACGGTGATAGTGTCGTCTTCCAGAAAGTACACGATGTTGACCACTCGCACCCTGAAGTTCTCGTCAGGGTTGTCGTACACTGGCTGCTTGAAGAACGCGGTGAAGTTCAGACATCGCTTGTCGTAGTGCACCCAGTGCGGCACCACCGCTGGGAGCGCTGGCTGCTTCACTCGCCCGTACGTCAGGGACGGATCGTAGCTGAGAAAATAGTGCAGTTTATTCTATGTTAAATATTTAAATATACGTTCAAAGCGTTACACAAAAGTTCACATAGATTTTCTAACTATTTCAAACATACAGAAAAAACTACTCATAAAATAAGATAACATCTAAAGTACAAAAACGTAAAGACTAATTCGTTTCAGCCAAATGACGTGCACTGCTGGATAAAGGCCTATCTGCTCATGAATCCACGTAGTGTAACGTTTCAAATAAAAATGTAATTAAAACTTAACATGAGAAAAATCTCGTAAATTACGATTACCTATTGGCTGATTGGATTTTAATGCATTCTCATAATGTGTTTTTCATACGATCAATTGATTATTTTAAAACTGCACTGAGTGCGTTCAAGCAACACACTAGACGTCTTTTTAAACACATTTCTTGAAAGGTGAAAATCCTTTGTATTTTCCTTTCACAAACACGTGAGCTTATCCATTTATATTCCTGTCGTCTGGCTGTAAGCCGTTCTACTTGGTTTACCCTCCTCCAGAAAATATACTTTTATTTAGTAGTAGCGGTTCCACTCGAGTGAAATTCAGTTTGTCAGAGACTGACCTTATCGCACATAGGAAATTGTGTTCTTTTTTCATATAACAAAATATGTAAAGCTGTATCGTGTATGGTACTTTATCATCAATGAAGTGGGTCGGGCGAAGCAGCCTATGAGCCTTGCCCTTGCCCTACAAGCATCGCAGTGTGGGCGGCTCTGTGTAACTTGAAGATGTATTCAATTACAAAGACAATACCTACCTATTACATTACTGTAGTGTTTCAGATTATTATGCTATGTACCTCCTTTATTAGGCCTTTGATTTATGGGATGTAATTCTATTGCTCAACTACACGACCTTGACAATGGACTATGTTTTCAAAATCTAGAAAAACAACTTTAAACTTAAGTCTAAGAATAAACGCCCGTATTCACAAACGATGCTTGCTTAAGTGAAGCAGCAAATCGAACGCACAGCGTAGAATACAGCTCTGTGATTGGTTCATGTACACCCTGTACGTCCACCTGAGACCTCATAGTAATTTTCGTGAATACGGGCGTAAGAATTAAAAATAGGACACGTACTTAACTGAATCTTCGGGCACAGCAAAAGCATTGCTGTCCACATCGGTGGCAGTGCCTCCAGGCCCTCTGACGCAGGTGTCCGGGAACCGGTGGCCCTGGTAGTACCGCAGGGTGCTTTTGATGTGGTACTGGGTCTTGGTCGGGTCAGAGAACGTCAAGCCGGGGAGTTTGGGTAGTCCCCAGGCCATGGCTGAGTAAACAAATTATGGTTAAAGATGCTAGAAAGATTAGTTACCTACGATGCAGGTCCGATAAAAGTTTAACTTTTTCTGGGCAATTTTTCTAGTAACAACTAACCTGTAACATTGTCATCGGTACCTATAATTACATAAAAACATGAATATGGGTTCCTTTGTAAAGACTATCACTTTGTGACTTAAGCCAAGTACCTATGAGCTGCATCTGCTGCAAAACACATACATTCGGTACAAAGGATTAAAATACACTACGACCAGCGTTCTCTAGTAATACTATTGTTCTGAGTCTCTGAAGCCTTGCGGTCAGTATCCTAGTCAGTCCACCGCACGAAGCTGCTTAGTCGAGGAATTATAAATCAAGCTGCAGAATAAGTACTACTGCTAAGACTTGCGTTTGTTAAGACCCCAGGGGAAGTCGTCAACATGGAGGTAAGATTTAGATGTACGGAACACATGTAAATCTATACTTTGAGTTTGAGTTTGAGTTGTTTGGTAGTTATAATAGTTTTTGTTGCAAAATCCCATGAGAGTGATAATTTGATAGTTATTTGGTAAATTATTTTTAATCTATTGTTAACTTTTAAACGGGTTATTATGTACGAATCAAAGCAAATATTAACGCCGTAGAGCTGATGCCCTATCTATATGTTACGGTCAGTGGTAAATGTGAAAATTATGAATAATCGCCGGTTATTATGAATAATTACCGCATGATTTGGTAAATGTGATTAATATGAGGTCATTTATGTGTGTATAAAACTAAAGCCTATTTAGTTTTCGCCTAAGCCGCCTGGCTTAGGGGTGGCCCAAGGGCCACCCCCGCATATACAGGGTGACTGGAACTCAACCCGCCATAGCTAATACGCGTATAGAGGAGGTCATTTGCTAATTATTGAACCTTACTTTCTATGTCTAAAGTTTTATAGTTTAGGAGATATGTCAATTTTTAAACTTTTTTCAGATTTTTCCGAAATTTGACCTAAAAACGGCTTAAATTTTTTTTCTCGCGTAATTTCAACAGTTTTTTTTATTAGATATAAATATCGAATATGTCTTTATTCAAATAAAATAGATTTATAATCCAGATAATGATTGAATAACTAGTTACGAGCCGCCAAAGTCTAACAAAAGTACAAACCACGAAAAAAAATTGTACTTCGAATTCGATTTAAAAAAAAACTAATGGTGTTAATGGATTGCCAATAATCTTAAAAATATCTCTAGCTTCTCTTCTTTCCAATGATATATCACACGTTGTAATTAGATATTGAAATTAGTCAAAAATTCAAAGTTTATGGAAGAAAATGGAGTAATAATACAAAAATTATCAATACAAAGTTGATTTTGAATTTTTTTATAATGTGAATGTGATTATTATTTTAAATTAATTTTTCAAAAAACACACAAAAATAGTTATGAAAAGGAGTATAGCAGAAAATATGAGTTGTTTGAAGAAACTTTGTATGGATAATTTTCGTAAATTACTCCATTTTCTTCCATAAACTTTGAATTTTTAATAAATTTCAATATCTAATTACTAAGTGTGATATGTCATTGGAAAGAAGAGAAGGTAGATATATTTTTAAGATCATTGGCAATCCANATAAATTTTTAAACTTAAAGATAACGACTTGAATAAACGTATTTACGAGTAAACCTAAACTAACAGATAGTTAACAAAAAAGTTTTCAGTCTTTAAATCAGTCAGTTATACAAACATAATAAAATATAGCATACTCGTAGGTGAACATTATTAGTTTCGGTTAAGATCATTGCACTTTCAAATCAAATTAGTTAAAAAAAGGAAAGACTAGGCCAGTCTAAACGCAACGTTAACCTATTAAATAATTAAAAACTTACTTTTGTCTAAGAAAATAGGCTTTCAAGAATATTAAAGCTTCAAAATCGAAACTCGAGAATTCTCGAGCTCCGGTAATTTTTTTCTCGTCTCGAATGAAGCCAAATTTCTCGAGTTTTCTCGAGTTCGAGAAAGCTCGAGCAGAAACCCTAGCTATGGCGGGTTCAGTTCCAGTCACCCTGTATATCAACTGGAGGGAATGACGCGATTTCTACCTGATATCCAACAAAATTAAATTTAATAAAAATTTAAATGTAAATACTGTCCTAAAACACGATTAATCACTGGAGAAGTTGAAAATAGAAGCTAGAGTCCACTCTAGCTTTCAAAAGAGGAAGATCTTAATACAATTTGTGAAACTTTCTGGAATTACAGTTTCATCTTCTGCATAATTTACAAAATGTAAAGGTTCTTTTCAATGATTCACCCAGCGACAAGGATCAAAGGTTCACGAACGGCCTTTTTAATTTAAGCAACTAATAAAGCAAAAAAGCATTTTACATTTTAATTTAGGAGAGCGTCGGTTTTCTTTTGATCTGCGAAGCTTTCCACTTCATTTCATACATCTTGGCTTAGTCTGTATGCAAAGATTAGAGGATGAGGGGAAAAAATATAGTTTGCCGGAGAAAAATTGCGCTCTGGGTATTCCACTGGGGTAGTTTTTAATCTCGAGTGACGAATGGCCTGAAAAAGTGCCGCTATTAAAGGCACCGGCATCGGGGCGTAGGACTAAAGAAATAATTGTAATTTTATTCATCCACCGGCAGTTGTATTGTCAAATTATTATCATTTGCCGTAACCTAATGAAACACCTTTGTTTATCCTTAGGTCGCGAGTTTTCTTTCTGAGTTAGCTCAGTTTTTTAAACATTATAATTTTATATTATTATGAGAATTGGGCCATAATACAAATTGTAACGTCTAATTCCTATCAAATATCTATCTAAGAAGTAGGTATACCTAGATGAGACTGTACTTAGTGTAGGATATGTTTTGTTAATTTTAATCCTGTTTAATCTTAATATTCATTTAATTTATTACGGTATTCAACAGCTAGAATGATAGAAAATAAACAAGAAGCCCATGCAAGATTGAAGATCATCATCATCATCATCATTTCAGCCACAGGACGTAAGATTGAAGATAAATATCAAAAATACGGTAAAATACAAACTCACCTAAAACTTCTACAAAACGGTGTAATCTGCTAAACGTTTAGAAAATCTGCAAACGTTTAAACCAACTTTTAATCAAATTTTAGATTGCAGTATGAAAATACTATTATGACAGTGTCGTTGTCGCGTAAACAGCTGTTGCGTACAAGCGGCAAGGTTGCCCGGCAACGATGAAGTTACGCCGATATGACATAGAAAAACCCATTAAAATAAATCCAATGGAAAATTGCTCGTCAACAATATCCTTTATGTCCCCTGAATAAGGTCTTCAAGTTTGTTGCTATTTCGGCTACTTGCTGGCAAGTAATAAAATTCAAACAGGTTTGTATCGAAAGCGGTTTATTTTGATTATATAGCCTGACCAGGAACATAAAAACCCTCGCCATGTTGCGGAAAACTAATGGTACTAATTTCTTTTAATGGCAACAGTAACTGAAAACTTCATTGACATGTCACCTTGCATGTCAGTTTATTGTTGTCAAAGTGTAAACAAACTTTATTTTAAATGTGTGCAATTGATTTTGTGAATTAAATTGCTAAAATATTTTTATAGTCGTGAAAGAAAAGTGGTTCACAATGTGTTAATGTATTTGTCGAAGAGAAATACTAAGGGTTCGGACAATATTTTCATTGATTAATGTTTCCGACAAAGGTTGTCAAATTGACTGACATGTTTATCGTATAGTACAGTCCACTATGAAAATTAGCTGTAGTCTGTTTCAACTACCTATTTTAAAGTTTTTTGTCACTTTCTAAGTTTTGAATTTTATGGAATTGGGAAAGAAGTACCGAGTTTGAAGCGTTCATGAGCAGACATTGCAGTTGAATATTCAAGTTCTGAATTTGATTATTGATGAATAATAAAATAAATCCTACTAGCTAGATTGATGGTTTCATTTAATTTATTTAAACCAGGTTACCTTTAATAATATTGTTTCGTTCATTTATGAAAATATCAGATTAGCCCCTAATCCTGAATCCTGGTACATAAATTTAGCCTATTTTAATTTAACACATGTACGACTGTACTCAGTGTTGCACTATCAAATGCAATTGACGCGCCTCTATGCCAGGGTTTTTATGTTCCTGGTCAGGCTATATTTTCAGTTACTGTTGCCATTAAAAGAAATTAGTACCATTAGTTTTCCGCAACATGGCGAGGGTTTTTATGTTCCTGGTCAGGCTATACCTAACAAAGCTTGGTATAGCCTGACCAGTGGGTCTAGACAAAGTGCAAATTATAATCGCAAACCGGTCGATAAGTAGTCGAAAAGCCCCTTTTTTGTATGGAGTTTTGACGGATTCGATTTTCGATTCGATCAAAAAGTGCGTTTTGTCTAGGGGGGCAGGAACATAAAAACCCTGGCATAGAGGCGCGTCAATTGCATTTGATAGTGCAACACTGAGTACAGTCGTACCTGTGTTAAATTAATAGGTTAACTTTATGTATCAGGATTCAGGATTACGGGCTAATTTGATATTTTCATAAATAAACGAAAAAATATTATTATAGGTAACCTGGTTTAAATAAATTAAATGAAACCATCAATCGAGTTAGTAGGATTTATTTTATTATTCATCAATAATCAAATTCAGAACTTGAATATTCAACTGCAATGTCTGCTCATGAACGCTTCAAAGTCGGTACATCTTTCCCAATTCCATAAAATTCAACACTTAGAAAGTGACAAAAAACTTTAAAATAGGTATTTGAAACAAACCACAGCTAATTTTCATAATGGACTGTACTATACGATAAACATGTCAGTCAATTTGACAACCTTGTCGGAAATATTATTCAATGAAAATATTGTCCGAACCCTTAGTATTTCTCTTCGATAAATACTTTAACACATTGTGAACCACTTTTCTTTCACGACTATAAAAAGATTTTAGCAATTTAATTTACAAAATCAATTGCGCACATTTAAAATAAAGTTTGTTTACACTTTGACAGCAATAGACTGACATGCAAGTTGACATGTCAATGAAGTTTCAGTTACTGTTGCCATTAAAAGAAATTAGTACCATTAGTTTTCCGCAACATGGCGAGGGTTTTTATGTTCCTGGTCAGGATATAATAATTTATTACTTTGCACTAAAATCTTTAGAAAGAAGACGTTGGAAAGTCTTAAATTGATGTCCAATTTAGATACAGACAGTCAACACTAATACAATTAATTAGCTGAGACAAGTTAAGTACGCGAATTGGATAAACTGGAGATTCTGATTTAACGTCCAATGTAGTGCCACGGTAATGTAGTGCTACTACTTATCGCAACGAAATGTTACAAACGTTTAAAATTGTATTTATGTAAGTATAGAGAAGTGTTTGAAACATTGTTAGATCGAATAAACTGATGGAAATCACTTGAATTCAGCGAAAAGTACCAGGCTTAGGACACCCAATTTCGTAGATCCATTTTATGCGCGTGTCCGTTTTACTCAAAATACTTTCTATTTACAACTAGCTGACCCGGCGAACTTTGTTCCGCCTTAATGGCAGTAAATAAGCAGACTTTTTTTTTTAATTTCGAACGGGATGAAAAGTATCCTATGTCCTTCTCCTGGCTCTAAACTACCTCCCTGACAATTTTCAGCTAAATCGGTTCAGCCGTTCTTGAGTTATAAGCGAAGTAACTAACACGACTTTCTTTTATATAATTATATAGATGTGGTTAAAATGTAGAGAATATAATGCAGCGTCTGCCAAATTTTGTTCCGTAAAACGAGTGGATAGAATCTTACAGTTCTTGATGAAATTGCATATTTTATACGATAATACACCTAGCAAGATTTTGCTTGAGCTTCATAAGCCTTCCTCGAGTTTCATTCATAAGAGTAACTCATATATCATGAACAGAGTAATTTAACGCTTTTTTACCCCACACCCAAAATTCGCTTTTTTGTTAGAATCTAACATTTATGATTTGTTACATTGGATATCGTGATCGCTTCGCTATATCTCTAAGTTAGATAGGGGACGTATTTCCATTAGGGATTGCAATCCGGTCCGGCGGATCCGGTAATCCGGCGGATCCGGTGTGTTTTTGGACCTACCGGATCCGGTGACTCGACGCCGGATCCGGTGGCGGATCCGGTAAAGCAAAAAATACGCGAACGTGAACTGGGAAAGTCGAGCGCGCACGCATTTGCCAGATTGCTAGACGTGCCGCTCGTTCGACGTTTCTTAGGAGTCAGATTATTTCTTAAAAAACACTTACTTTAAAAGACTGTTTTGTTGATTTAAGCCTGTGTAAATTATTAATAAGAGTTTAATAGTATTATTACTTAAGTACTTTCAGATACTTACATACAGCAATAAGTGAGAGTCAGACTGATTACTAACTTTATTATTTAGAATTTTCATAATTTTATTAGTACAAATAGTACGTACTTACCAAAAATTACAATTAATACCGAAATATATAAATAAAAGTGACTTTATTTTCCATAAATACGTATTTTTTTTATGTACTTTAATAAATCTGTAGAGAGGTAAATTCTGTACATGAAATATATTTTCAAAATAACTATTAGGGGGTGATTAGTGATCGATACTGATGCCAAAAATGCAATCAGTAAATTTTTTGTCTGTCTGTCTCTCTGTCTGTATGTTCCTTATAGAAACAAAAACTACTCGACCGATTTTGACGAAACTTGGTACAATTATTCTTTATACTCCTGGGCAGGTTATAGTATAGTTAGGAATTCTCACGGGAACAGGAATTAACGGGAAAATTCTTTTGTATGAAAAATCTAAACCGCTTAAGTTAGACGCTTGAAATTTGGCATGCAAGTACCTTAGTAAACTTAAAG
This sequence comes from Ostrinia furnacalis, assembly GCF_004193835.3. Lineage (NCBI taxonomy): Eukaryota > Metazoa > Arthropoda > Insecta > Lepidoptera > Crambidae > Ostrinia > Ostrinia furnacalis. Next base: position 10,010 of record NW_021137028.1, on the reverse strand, counting down.
CTTACTTACAACAGGATATTGCAAAATTCCCACGGGAACGGGAGTTAGCGGGAAAAAACATTTATATGAAAAAATCTAAACCGCGTAAGATAGATGAAGGAGGTAAAACGGGATCCACGCGTACGAAGTCGCGGGCGGCTGCTTCAAAACTAAAAATCACTAAATACTAGACCAAGTAACTTTGCAATCCGGCCGGATCCGTCCGGATCCGGCCGGATTAGCGTCAATCCGGTGAAATCCGGCCGGATTGAAAATGATACCGGATTGCAATCCCTAATTTCCATGGTAAGGATCCAACCCAATACCTATGAATGAAGTTGTGGGTTGGATCTTTACCATGGAAATACGTCTTGCATAAAATTGCTTCAAATGCGTAGTAGAGTGGTAATCATAACCTATTCGATCGGTATGGTAATTTTTTGTAGAAAATAAAAGTCACATTTGTACAAGTATGAAAATCCAAATGTTAATGTTCTACTGTATTCATGAAGTGAACCCATTCAGCCCCCTAGGTTCCCAGGTCAGTGACATACCCATAATGTACCGTCGACAGCACATAAGACTACAATTTTGTTGCAAAATAGCACGTATTAGAAGTAAATAAGGTTGCTGTTCAGCTCGATGTGATGTCGTTCCGTACTATTGTAAACTAAAAGCTTGGCAACGGGACCATCTCCCCGACAGAATACCTACTCATGATTGATTACTGCTCTCCTGAGCTGGCGCGGGAAAAATAAAATTGGCTTTTAAGAGGCACATAATGTTGTACAGTGTAAACAACGTCCCCTGAAGATCGGTGAAAATTAATACAAGATGAGAAATCTTCAATAACATTTTTTGTTTCAGCTAACATCTTTTTTTACGAGAAAAAAGGTTAGGTTCGTATTTATTAAAAAATAAAAACTTTAAACAGTTTTTTTTTCTAGAGATCATTCTCAATTATTAAAGCAGCGATACTTAAAGCCTGTGATAAAACTATGGCTGCTTCGCTTCATCTTAACTTTAACCATAACTTTAACCAGTGCTTTTGTAAGTGTGACAGATTTTTGAGGTTTGATATAGTTAAAGTAAGATGGTACAACCCAAAGTATAGTTAAATAACAATTTTCCGCAGTTGAAATTTAGTCTTCTTCACTGAAGTGTAGCACAGAAGCCTTGTTTTCTATTCTCAATTTAATTAACCAATGGTACTTGAAGATGCTTTTGGAGAATTTAATTTCACAAATTAACTGTTCACTGGAATCAGGTTGAAAAAGTATCGTTTCTCGTAGTTTTGTTCAGCTGTTTATTTATTTACACAAATAATTGGTTGGGTTTTTGCAGATTCGTTTGCGGTCTGCTCGCATGTTTATTATTCGAGTAATTTTCGTTGCTTACTTGGAATATTTCCATTGGGTGTATAAACATAAACGTAAAAATTGTTTACCATAAAATTTTTAATAGAGCTGAATTATATTCTAAACATAAATTAGCATATTTTGGCGTGACTTCGTACTGTATCACAATCCTACTACCTACTTAGTACTTGATACAATACTCAATATTTTACATAATAAATAATTTTACATGAATAATTTCTTTCAAATATATTCTGCGACTTTAAGTTACATACCTACGAGTAATTTACAGTAAATTGTTATACATTTAGGTACCTATTTACGATTAGTAGTTACCTACCTTATGAAATCGTAAGATGCCTACTAACAAGAGGATACTTTGCTCTACATTATAACTTTAATAAAAAGCTAAGATTTTAAGCAAGTAACTTAATGTTATTGATAGTCACCTAAACTTGATATTCAGTAAACAGGAGTGGAAGTATAACGAGAGCAGAGTCTTTTATAATAACGAACCTCCTCAACAAAGCAAGGACGAGATATTAGGTTCTTGACTTTAATGAAATAAATATTCTCTTTACAATTTTACGAAAGCGCCCCTAATTGAATGGAGAGCAAGTGAAATTGTTTGTAGTACGAGTTAAGCACCTCTACAATTTTATTATTGGACTAGCGGCCACCCGCGACTTCGTACGCATGGATCCCGTTTTACCCCTTAAAGTTGGAGTTTCGTAAAATCCTTTCTTAGCGGATGCCTACGTCATAACATCTACCTGCATGCCAAATTTCAGCCCGATCCGTCCAGTGGTTTGGGCTGTGCGTTGATAGATCACTATGTCAGTCAGTCAGTCAGTCAGTCACCTTTGAGTTATATATATTTAGATTGCCAGCTAGTTAAACTCTTAGTTAGGCCTTACAGAGGAAATGGGCGCTGGACTTGTCGGTATATGTACGTACAGCAAGCATAAAATATACCAGCAAGTATACATATGTATAGGATAATTTTTTGAGTGTGCACTTCTTGATCGACCGAAATACATATCGTAGAAAAGTCTCCCAGCTTTAACTCTACAACATAACATTAGCTAGCTATTAAGTAACTCTTTTTTTTTCAAACAAAATTTTCAGACGTCCCTAGAAATATGTAAAAATATTTCATGAATAATATTATGTTTTCTTTAACGAAAATTGCATAATATGCTATAGGTACTCCACCATTATTACACCGTGTGTGTCTGCGGCAATTGATATAAATGAATTATTAAATAAAAGGGAATTACGATAGACTTAGTCATACGCCTAGAACTTTACACGATCTTGCTAATATAACAAACAAACACACGTTATAAACACGTCTACAAACACGTCTAATAACAGTCGCCTTTGGTTTGTCTATTTAATTTCCTTTATTTGCTTATTATTACAATGCTGAAGCCGTTTTGTCACGGTTTCTAATATTCAATGATCACCATTGTTAAACAAGTAATTACGTCTTAAATCAAACTTCCAATTAAGTTTATTATGTCGTCTCCCAACCTCACTCCTTCTGGTTTAACAATCACTAACTTAACTGTAGTTAATGGCCTTAAATCTATTTTTAGGAATCAAGATGGCGTATCTCCTGAAAACTATGTGGAGGAGTTCTATCTTGTCCCCCCTGAAGCGTTCAGGGGCCACCCTCCCGCCCCCCTTCGTTTGTTCTGAGGAGGTACTGGCGGCGAAGTCGGAGGGCAAGCCTATAGTCGCGTTGGAGTCTACGATCATCACCCATGGTATGCCTTACCCGAAGAATGTGGAGACTGCTTTGGAAGTCGAAAATACTATTAGACAACGTGTGAGTAACATTTATTTTTTTGTAAATTAAATACAAAAGTTAATAAATATGTGTGCATATTAATTTATTAATAATGCATGCACTTAAATAATTAAAACTTAATTAATTTACCGATTAAGACTAGGCGCAGACCACCGATTTTTAGTTGGCCGATAGTTGTGCCCGATTTTTAATTGTATGAAGAATCGGCCAAATCAAATCGGTGTAATGTGCGCATTTCCATACATGCCCATACTGCTCAACTCCCCGACTAAACTATCGGTTGACGAAAAATATCTTCTCAGATTTAGAAATTTAATAAACGAGTGGTCTAACATTTTTTTTGTTTATTTCAATTATTTCAATCATTAATAAAGGCAACTCTTTCAGTTCTAAACGGTTGTCACTGTTAACTTTAGTTTATATAATTTGTTTAGTTTTTTTTCGATTGTTATACTGACGTATTCAATAAAACAAAAAGAAAAAGATTTAAGTAATTAAAATCTACGATCGACCACGGTACACAAACCTTTTTTTTTTTTATGTGATAGGAGGCAAACGAGCAAACGGATCACCTGATGGTAAGTGATTACCGTCGCCCATAGACACCCGCAGACCCAGGACCTACATTCCATTTCTCCATTTATGTCCACATAGAACATAGAATCCATAATCATATTTCTAACCTTGGAGTGTCTGTCTGAAGCCACAAGGTCCACTCCCCCGGTTGTCATTTATTCATCTGCGTAATAAATTACTCGAGAACAAAAAGATATAAATCTAGAAACAAGGATCTCATACATTCTGGTATTTATAATTTACAGCCGCGGCCACACTGTGTCCTCTGGCCGTCCTTATTGATATAAAAAAATAATTCCAGCCCAATATTATGAGGTTTTATTATGTATTGAATAATAAAGCTGGAAGATACCTTGATAATGTCAAAGTTTATTGTCATGAGAATATAAAATATAAGATAATAAGACGAAATGATAGAGCTTTCAAAAATCGGTACTGCAAGTTACAGAAAAATAAGGCCCAAAGATAGAGTAGGTACCTATATTTATTTTATGCAAGACAAGGCAGGTATTTGACCGTAATCGCTTGTAATTAAGGAGTTCTGAAAAATCTGTACGTTTCCAGATTTTAAACTTATTTGTAACAGTGTTCTTAACTAAGAAAGTTATTTTATAAAAAAAAAATACTTTAACAACCCTTCTCTTTCACCTTTCTCTCTATAAACTACTTATCAAATAAACCTGCAATTTTACGTGATATGTTATAAACTAAGTATAAATCACTATTATAGATTATAGCTTTTCCTAAATCACATGCCACAAACAATAAGTCAGGATGAATTATTCAGGTCACGGGTTCACGACACTTCTTCCGTACTGATACAGGACATTCGATCTCAAAAGTTTGGAATCCACTGCACTGAATGGTTCTAATGTTTAAATAAATAAATCTAATAAAGTTTTGAATTTTTTTTTTGAATGTTGTTGTCATACTTCGGTACACTTAGAAAATAAAACTAAAATGGTTTAATTAGCAGAAAACATGGGCAAACGCTCCCAAATAAATAAAGATGTAAAAAACATAAACCAAAATATGCTCTCTAATTTAAATGGTCTAAATTACAGGGTGCGGTACCAGCGACGATTGCCATTCTCAAAGGCAGGTTGACCATAGGCTTAACAGAAGACCAAATCCAAAACTTGGGACAGGCCAAGGGCGTGGTGAAGGCTTCCCGAAGAGACCTGGCACCAATAGCAGCAGCTGGATTAGATGGTGCTACAACGGTCGCTGGTACCATAGTGGCTGCAGAACTAGCAGACATACCCATCTTCGTAACCGGAGGCATTGGTTAGTAAATAGTAATTTTAATTAACTTGTTAGGCTGGTTGCACCATTTTAATTTGACTATAACAAACGTGTCAAAAATCTGTCAAACTCCATACAAAAGACACCGGCTATCGTTATAGGATTAAAGTTAGGTGGTGCAACTCAACCTTAGCTTCGAACTGCGTTTGATTAATTTCACTGCGAGTCCGATGACAGTTTAACTTTCTCTTGGGACTAACTTAGCCTTCACTGGTTGTGTTATGCGGTCAAACTAACTATAAATCTTAGCTAAATAGGATGTAGTTAGTGGTGGGAACGAGAATTTGGGATAGTCCCTTCCTTCCATTGTTTTTTTCTTATACAAAACATTTTTCTTTTAAATCTTCTTTAGGTCCCCATATCGAACTACCCTGTTCAATATAAAAAGGTTTTAGTTGAGGTTTTTTCATTGAATAATATACAGCAAATACGCACGTAGAGTAATAACTCTAAATAAAGATAAATTGGATCTGAAACAAGCCCTAAAGATTTGTATGTCACATTTTATAATACTGATCACAGACTGATACTCGATTATTTTGTTGGAAATTCTGCACCAAATTAACTACGTGACTGCTTTGTTGTATTTTCTTTTGTAGTCACGTAAATAACCTAAAAAATTTTTGTTATGAAAAATGGGGGCAAACTTCCAAATAAATGTAACGTATTTTGTTGGTCCACACGCGATACGATTGCGGCCCGTAATTCAATAATCAAATTTTGGCTGTGAAATACTACCATTGAATGCTATCAGTTTATTGAAAATTGATGGAATTGAGCAAACAGAATTACGAGTTAGCGTGCTAGGAAATGTCCAATATGTGAAATGCATTCTTTCAATACAGTAAAAGCTTTGATGCATGAGTCTATTCACTTATTCACGAAATGTATGAATGAATATTTCTAGTAGGTAAGTAGGTACATAATAAAATTAGTTAGCTGGTACTAGCTCATTATTATTCTGTGGTACTGGTAACACTATCTTATTACCGGCTGCAATTATCAATTCATGCCTTGCCATGATTAATTTGTATAATGTGAACATGAACAATTGAACAATTAATGATGACATTTTGAACAAGGAAGCTCAGTAGGACTATGTAATTGACTATGCTCCGGGGAGTACCTACGAGTACATAAATAATGACAGCTGAAATAAGCAACATTCAGATAGTGTAAAATGCCCATAATATAGCTCAATCGTATCAGAAAACGGTCAGTTAATTACATCATCATCGTCATCATCATTTCAGCCATAGGACGTCCACTGCTAAACATAGGCCTCCCCCATTACTTCCACATCGCACGGTTGGTAGCGGCCTGCATCCAGCGCCTTCCTGCTACCTTTATCAGGTCGTCGGTCCACCTTGTGGGTGGACGTCCCACGCTGCGTTTTCCGGTTAATTACAAACTACGTAAAAATGGCTTTTTCTGTTTAATATTGTTGTAGACTTAAAAATCGAGTTGTACAAAAAACTAAAAAACAGTAAGTCTGAACAATAGTTTTACAGATCGATCGTAACTATAACTATCGGTAGTATTACCGAGAATAACGTTGTAATAACAGCGTTCGCTCGTTCACAAAATGGTGCTTTATTAGATCTGACAAAGTTTGCTACCTAGAAACGTATCACCTGCAACTGGCGCAGGGAAAACGATTTGACGCGAGCACTATTAAAATGAAACTGGATATCAACAGTGTTGGTAATGGTTTACCTTCTTTGATCGATGATCGTCAAGTTTATTAATATGATTCACTATAATCTTTGTAGGTATTGTTGTAGCGAACATAATCTTTGAGCAATAGGTGGATGAAATGTTTGCATGAATTAGAAAATTTTGAAAACAAATTGGTAATATAAAAGTTCAGCACATGTTCAGGAAATAAAATTGTGTCCACTCGCTCAGTTGAAATCATCAAAGGGTTTAACCCGCTATGAAGCTCGTTTTCAGTAAAAACGACAAGTATAAAAATGAATAAAGGACAGTGCCAATCGATGTATGGAAGTTGGACCAAGTGCTGCCCAGACTGAAACTATAGTGCATTTTGTTCCTCAGGCCAATACTAATTTGTAAACTGGAGCGCACTGAAATCTATCCCTGGAGTTAAGAGAAAAAAAGAGTTTTGTTTTGAATTATTTACATACAAAATATCATCGATGTATAGCTACTACGCATAAGATTTCGCGATTTTGGCATTAAATAACACTCGCTATGTTGAACTTAACCATACTGCATGCGTACACCTTACTTTAGTACGACTTCGACATTATTTATAAGCGATCAAGCGCTGTTTCAGTAGTTTAGTTAATTGACCGAAATCAATTATTTCCAAAATGGAGCAAGAAGTTTTAGCTTACAATAACTTCAATAATCTATTCTAATACACCAATAAATTGATTTTTCGTAAGGATAGAGAACTAAAACTTCTTGCTTCATTTTGAAAATAATGATTTCTCTCAACTAACCAAACTATTGCAACAGCGTTAAATCGCTTAAAAGAATGTCTAAGTCGCACTAAAGTAAGGTGTACGGATGCAGTATGGTTAAGTTCAACATAGCGAGTGTTATTTAATGCCAAAATCACGAAATCTTATGCGTAGTACGTATATATCGATGACATTTTGTATGTAAATAATTCAAAACAAAACTCTATTTTTCTCTTAACTCCAGTGATAGATTTCAGTGCGCTTCGGTTTACACATTACTATTGGCCTGAGGAACAAAATGCACTATGGGTTGATTCTGGGCAGCACTTGGTCCAGACCCTGGCACTATCCTTTATTTACGACCATAAAAATCGTGGGTAGAATTCAAACTTATTATTTTATCAGTAGGTACATATTCAAAATATGCACCATCCACCATCTGACGCGACATCTAACTGGCATAGATATGAAATTGTGGTTCTTAAAATAGAACTCCATTTGCATAGATATTTCAGAATGCTCTACTAGATTGTCAGTTGGGTACACGGCGGGATATCTACGTCGTACAGGTACGTGAATCGGCTATCACGTTTCACGGTGTGACGACTAAACCTTGTTACGCTCGTCAGGGGGAGAGATGGGCATAGAAGCCTGGCTGGTGATAGCCAATTGGGGTGTGTAGGTGTTGTCTATTTGAAGGATATCAAAGTTAACTTGAAGGAGATAAACCTAGTGCCGCAGACACCTTAGTTTATTTTGATTCCAGCATTTATATAAATTTGATTTCTCTCTATGTATCTTATCTATTAATTATACTTATAGTAAAAAAATAAAATATTTGACATCTTAGATACTTTTCTACTCATACAGACATTCCGGGCCTTTCTGAATCAATTCAAATCATTTATTTAGCTTGAAAGCGGTACATGTAAAAATAGACAGAAGCTTACTTTTCACTAATCTAATTACTCAAAAATAGTTTTCAATCCTGAATACAAGTTTTTACAGCCGCTAAAAAGATCGTTTAAGCAAAATAGCAAATAAACGTTTAATCAACTCACCCAGGCGTAAAACACAAACAATCGCTTCTCTGATAGTTTGTCACGCAGTTTGCCCCGATCTCCCGCGTGAGCGCTGAAAGTCACGGGGCGGCAAGCACGAACGCACCGTTAACACTTCAATTATCCGCGGTTTAAGCCAGCCCGGAATATCAATGAATTTCGACTAGGGTAATTCCAGGATAGGTGCCCCAGTGGGATAGGTGCCGCGATTTTAAGTACACTATGTTACAAGCAACTTAGCCTAAAGTTATAGTACGTATAACAGAAAGGGACCTCCCCGTACCACTTTTCGCCTCGCAAACCATCAAAGAGTGCATTCGTTTAGCCAGTGAGAGCAAAAATCTTCCGCGGCCAGACCTTAGCGAGCGTCGAAATAATATTGGTAAGCATTTTTTAATGGATAATTTTTTTGTCAGCTGTAAAATGAAGTAGATTTTTATATAATTTGATCTATCTTATAAATTATACGGGATAGATATGTTGAATTCGATTTTTAGTGTTATTATATTTTTTATTAATAACGGCACCTATCCTATGCTAAAAGGATAGTTGCCTAATTTTTTTTTGGTATAGATGCCCTTAGGGCCATGTCCCATGCACCTAGGGGCATCTATCCTAACCTGCTCTTTTTGTCACAGGTAGCAAGTAAGAAGAAAAAAAGAATGTAGTACGGCTAACCTTAGGAAAGTAATAAATAGGGTGCCCTTCTGATCGAATTACCTTTTTACCCGACTGCGCTAGAAGGAGTAGTATTATTTTTAATAAAAAATATCAAATTTCATTTTTAGTTCATTTAATAACAAACAATCTTAAATAATAATACTTGGCTTGTTTGATTTCAAAATGCATTTGATCCTTAGAATTCAAAAACTGTATTAACGAGTCATCTATCCCTGCATCAGGCATCTATCCTTTGAAGCAATCATACAGTGAGTCTTCTATCCCCCACATTAGGCGTCTATCCCACTTTTTAGTGGTCAATTAAAATGGTATTTACTCAGAATCGGTGTAACTTAAACTAAAATAATTATAGTAATATCATAGACGAAAGACCAAAGTTTACAGATACTAAGGTCAAATTGTTGATAAAAACTTACTGACTAAGTTACAGAGCTGTTTCAAAAAGTGGGGCATCTATCCTGGACTTAGGTACCCTATGCCACGGGTGGATTGGATTCATGGATTTTAATTACACGCATAGCACGCCTAGGTATCTACAGTCCTATCAACTTAAGCTGAGAATTGCATTTGTGTGAGTGATCGCCAAAAGTACCGTTAGTAAAACACATACAAATAAAATTAATGTTTTATTAAAAGGAAGTCTAATACAAGGAAGGAAGTAAAACACTTGCTACCAATTGGGCCGATGTAACGACACTTGACACATCCTTTTAAATAAATAAATAAATAAAAACAGGTCCTCGCTCAGCATATGCCAAGGCACGAAGTACCTCGACGCTGATATTCTGCGAGCACCGTTTACTTA
>NW_021137027.1:0-2813 GCF_004193835.3 Ostrinia furnacalis | reverse complement strand
CCTGTTCAGGACTGCACATAGAGCTTGAATGCTGGCCGGCACTGCTTCTTCAAAACCGCACTCGGCTAGGTATTCCACGGCTGACTGTATAAATTGATAAAAAAAGATAATATAAATAAAAGTAGTTTTGGAAACACGGTCAGTTAGTTGACTTAAAAATAATGACGTCAAAAGTAGATGAAAATATCGTTATATCGATTTCCGTGGCTTACGATGAAATAAGTGGATAGGAACTAATAATATACATACATACGATAGCACATCATAATACAATTTTTGTTGCAAAATCGACCCTATTACAGGTAGGGAGACCGGGGCTGAAAGTGCCGGGGGTAAATTGTTCCGATGCAAAATATCTCGACAACAGAAAGAATTAGATATGTGATCGTATTATTTCGTATAATGCCTAACAGTTGGCCACATGCGACATAATACGATCACATATCTAATTCTTTCTGTTGTCGAGATATTTGCATCGGAACAATTTACCCCCGGCACTTTCAGCCCCGGTCTCCCCTACATAAGATACAATAATGTTTAACGTAACGTGTCATCGTCTGCATAATATAAATCAAAGACATCAAGCTACTTACCGCAGCAATTCCCAGTTTCCCAACACTAGCGGCCTTCTGGGCTACATCAGCTAACACCTGCGGCCTGCTAGGCACTCCAGTGGCCTCAGATTGCTTGAGCTTCTGTAGGGCCTCAGAGACTGTCTCCCATTTTGTATCTGAGCCGTCTTTGACATCGGAACATAACTCGATTATATTCGAAACGGCATTCGCTGACAATCTGGCGGACGAAAATTTATGTGATAACGTAAGTCAAGTTTGTAACTGTATTTGTGTAAATTAGTAAGTCAAGTGGATGGTATAATAATAAAATGTTTTAAAAATTTTTGTTTTAATATTTCATCTTAATATAATTATGACCCAATCTATTTGATACTTACTTTTGCATTGGTGTTCTGCGATCATTTTGATTCATTTCTGTCTCACTTAAGTTGCCGAATTTCAGTATATCCGCAGCTGCATTTCGCATTTTGTCTTTTACTTCTTCAGCTGAAACAAGAAGAACATTTTATAAGCCCTGTCATTATAAAATTCGTTTGAAGAAAGAAGAGATGACGCCGATGTATTTTGCAGGGATTTTTTATTTATTTATTTAGTTTATTCAGAAACTCAACAGCTATATTACATTTAGAATATTTTTTTCTTACAGTGGTGGCACTTAAGCTAAAAGCGGGCTCTATCATTATAGCTGAGCACAGTTAATCCAAGAGTTGATATTGTCGTCTGATTCATTTACATTGGTAGTGATAGGTGTGTCCACTCCTGCGCAAAGCGCTCGTCTGCGCTATTTCAATATTTGATTGATCCCTTCCCTTGGGCCAGAGACCCTCTGACTAGTAAGTAGCTGGCCAGATTGGCCTCCTTTTAGTCAGACTGCCTTTCTTTAGGTCAGACTACCCTCACGGGCTCAGTAGTTGGTCAGACTGCCCTCTTTTGGGGCAGACTGCCCTCTTTTGGGTCAGAATACCCTCACGGGCTCTAAACATACTTACATTGGTACTGGTAGGTGCTGGCCATAGCGCTGAGCAGCCGCTCGACGAGGCGCACGCGCTTGGCGATGCCGAACACCACGAGCTGAGACCACGCCTGCGCCAGGCGCTCGCCCGAACCCGCCACTTCCAGCGTTTTGATTATCTGGTTTAGATTCAAATAGGTCACGGTTATTATATGGAAAATAGGCATTAGGATCGGAAAATCGAAATGCGCCTACGGGGTGCGCTATACAACAAAACTTACTGCAGCGGACGCCCTAACGGGACACTCACCACGTACTATGGCTGTTTATTAAACCATGGTTTAGGAGATGCGAAACCATTAATGACCAAACCACCAATAATAATATTTTAAATTATAAATTAAAATTATCTGCTTAAGTTAAGGTTTATCAAGGTTCTACTTATGGTGATGAAATATTCATTAACATTGATTAAGGCTTTAGATTACACATACCTCTTCCATGACTGACGGCTCTGGTACATAAACATTTGGTACCAAGGTGTCCAATAGTTGCGTTGTTCTTTCGAAGGGCGCATGTCTGAAAAAAAAATTTTTACATCATCATATTTTTTACAAAATGAATATTTAAGTTTCAAAATCTTGTTATAAAGATCACAAACCTGCACGCAACTGTGACCAAATGTCTGTAGTAAATGCTCTCTTTGTAGGCGTCTCCAACCAGTTTGTAGTTATCACCTTTCATTAGAAGGGCGTGGACCCTTTCTGCCAAGTTTATATCCTACAAAGATTAAGTTACATGATAATACCTATTAACAACTTTAAATAAAAATCGAATTAGGTAATCGTCATAACCAATCAAAAGATACTTGGGATAGCTACCTGCAAGTGATCGCTGCAAACACCCATAGCCGTTATGAAAAAGTTTGTGTCTGTAGGATGTTGAGCATCTAACTTTTCACGACTTTCCAAATCAACTAGTATACCCGATAGTATGTCGATGCGAGGTCCCCCTAAAAAGATAATGGCTAATTATAAATCTGTTTAAAAATAAGTTCAGTAGCAATAACACTATTTCTTATGAATTTATAGATAGACTTTGTTCGTTTCGTTTCTGCCAAATGACATCCACTGCTGGACAAAGGCCTCCCCCTCAGATCATAGAAGGGAATAGATGTGAAACGGGGGCGTGGCGCGTGTCTCCGCGATATGCCCAGAAACGAACATCGCCCGCGACGCCAGGTTAGTCGCGATTCAGTCGTACTGAGGAAATGTTCTCCGATATTG
>NW_021137025.1:0-1032 GCF_004193835.3 Ostrinia furnacalis | reverse complement strand
CCATTCCTCCACCGTATAGGCCGAGATTCTGTAGATGGTTGTCAGTTAACACTGCAGTCTTGGCACGTGAGTCACCGCAGCAGACTGACACGCTCCAACAGTGCCCAGCCTAAGCGAACGAGCGGCGGTTGGAAATGACCTCTCCCTACCAATCGGGAAGAGGCGTGAGATAGATACATAAATTGTTTATTTGTTGTAACACACACTTTTTAATACTTTTAACACACACATTATGTATAGTTGCTATTGAAATTCAATTCAATATCGAAATAAAGTTAGTTAGTCAAGAAACACACTAGGTGACACCACTGGTATTTTGTTACACAGGTTAGTAATAATTTCAACAGTTGCAACAACAGTGACAAAAGTAATAACGACAGAGTAATAACAAAAGTGACAAAACAACAGAAGATATAGATGACTAGCGTTTCAAATAGTTCCCTGCGTCAGAGTGATGTGTGCCGCAGCGATGCAAAAAGCAAAGAGCTCAGTATAAACACTACCCTCAAAAGGGCAGAACATTGATTTTCAGTGGGTGTAGGGGCTACCCACCTTCTGGTAGGAAGAACCCCACATCATAACCCACTAGCTGCCCCCGCAGCTGGTTATGCATTTTCCGGATAAAAAAAGAATAGTTAACAGGAAAAGTTTGTTTTGAATAGAACCGATTTGAAAAAATCTCACCATTAAAATTCAAAATTTTTTCTGCTGAACATAGGCTGTACAAAATATTCTCAAAATAGTAAAAAACTTTTGATAATTTACTATTTGATAAAGAATTTACGTATTTATTAGGACTAATGTATACCATGATTTATAAATTATGGAGTCGGTGTTGGAAGATTTGAAGATTTTATAGTTTCCTTGAGCTGTCACTTGACAGCCTGGCACACTTTTACGATGGTGGATCAAAGTATTTTGGTTTGACTATAGAGCGTGAGAACACGCACACAGTCACAATTATTTTAGTGTGAATAAAAATAGCATCGAAATTACCTAAACTTGACATGCCACGCTAGACGTAAACGCTCT
>NW_021137024.1:0-6620 GCF_004193835.3 Ostrinia furnacalis | reverse complement strand
TACCTACTTTTAAAACAAACAATTTACTGGTTGGCTTTCATAGAAGAAGATTTTAGCTGTATAAAAGCTGAAGCAGTAATAACGAGAGAGGATAAACTCACATTCATTTGCGCTATTACTTTAGAGCTAGAGTTTGGTAAGGCCTTCTTTGAAAACCAATAAGATGCATGCGTACCTCTGTTCCCAAAATTGTTTTCTTAAAGGTTTTAAACCTTTGTTTGTCACCTGTCATCCGCTTTGCAATGGAGGGAAGTCGAACCTTATTTCGAACTCCTCCTATGTTCTTCTGATTAATTTTGTTGCGGGTCCAATGACAGTTTAACTTTCCTCCGGGACAAACTTGACCTTCATTGGTTGGGTTTTTGTGGCGGTCAAGCTGTAGATCTTGGCTACACAGGAGTTGCAGTGGTGGGAACGAGAGGTGGGAATAGTCCCGTACCTCTGTTCCCACCGCTGCTATTTCTGTGTAGCTAGGATCTACAGCTTGACCGCCAATAAAATCCTAACTAATGAAGCCCACGTTTTAACTGTCATTGTTTCGTAACGAAATTAATCAGATCAATTTTGGAAGATTTGAAAACTTCTACTAAGATTAATATAATATATAATAACTAAAATATAGCATCAAAAACAAATGCGTTATTCGCCTCTCCAAATAGGCCAATATAAAGCCCCGTCAACCCATGGCATATTACATCCATCATCCCCACAAAAAATATTGCACTCTTTCGCAGGTCACACGCCTAACAATCCCTTCGAGCCGGCAAAAACGAAACACCCAAGTTTCATCTTCATATTTTTCGAGTGAAACCTCTGTGGATGATCACCGACCAGTCTTTGTAGATACGCCGTTCGATGCCTGAGGCACAAGGTAAATTAATAAGCAAACACACAGCGATAACGTCGTGTCATGAAGAAGACACAATTCAGAAAGAAGAAGAGTTCAAAAGAATCTCTGCTTCTGCCAAATGTTTTGTTGGCCAACAAACGGCTTAGAACGGCAGTATAAGACTTTTTGAAGCCGTTTTATGCCACCAATTACTGGGCAAGAGAAATACAATGGTAGCTACATAGTTCAACACACCTTTTATACTCTATATACAATGACTAAACTAATAAGGCATGAGCGACTAAGCGAAAACTATCTGTATAAAGATATATACATATAAAACTTTTCAATAAAGCGCAGGACCGATTGCAATCCCATATCCTTTGTCCAGTAGTAGGCGTTTTTTGGTTGATGAAACGTGAAAACTGTCTGTTCTATTTTGGCTGTCAAAGGTCTGTGGCAAAGTAAGGGAACCTTTGCTGGGGTCTCATTAAGATGGCGAGAGCCCGCTAAGTGATATCGAATACCAATTTTTTGCTGAGAACAAGGATATCAGTGGCACCTAACAAGACTCTTTCTTCCGCTTTCAACGGGTTGTGTATCTCAATCAGAATAAACAACTAAATTATGAGTTGTGCAGAATATAATAATATCTAATACGAAAAAAAATGTGCGGACGGATGATGTTGGCGTACTCCTTGATGGCAAAAATACTAGTTGGATTTAAAATAAACTTTACAATAACACATACATATATGTAGTTTAGATAAGTATATCATCAAAATAGCACATTAAGTTTATCATACTAATTGGTAAGTCTTTTTTTTTTATTCACGCGAATGTTGGCACGGGCAAAAGCTGATAAGTCAAGATGAGCATGTTTTATAGATTCTGTTCTCTTCGCCTTTGCATAGTTAATAGTTTTTCATATCTGAAATTAATAATGCTTCATAGATTATTGAATACTTTTAAACTATCCAGCATCTATGCACTGAGAATCTGTTAGCCATTGTTTAATGTAAACATAGTTGAGTAGAGCGCTAAAACGTGATATGGAGAGGAGACATCTAATAAACTAACTTAATTAATTTATAACGCACTAAACTCGTCCATCGAGAATGTTATGCAGGACGTAGAAGTATTATGGGTCAAAACATAGGTGGATGTGGCATTTACGCCCGTATTCAAGAACATTATCATGAGGTCTCAGTGTGCGCGTGGACTCTAACAACGCTGTGCGTTCGATTTGCCGCTTCACTTAAGCAAGCATCGTTAGATTGTGTGGTCTGTGGTGAATACGGACGTTATTTTTTTAAAAAGACTTCTTATACGAGTAATAGTCTAACATGTATTTACATGTATTTATGAAGTCAGATTTGGCGTAGAGATGGATTCAATTCACGCTCAATACAAAACATTGAGTGTATGTGAGCATGCCTCTTTTAAAATTGTGATATATTTCAATGGTTTTCTAGACAAAATCATACGATTAAGGTAATGTTTGTAGTAGCGATAAAATACTCATAATGGACAAACAGGTCAGTTTTACGGTAGGTAGGTAGTGAAGATTTATTTTGAATTACTGCTTTTTTATCCTGTCGTATTAGTCTCTGCGCAATTACTTTATGAAAACATTTTAATAACCATAAATTAATTATATCGAGGTTTATGAATATCGAGGAAATATAGATAATTCCATCCTCCGTTTTACTTTCTCTCTCAAAATTGATATTAGAGACTTACCAATTAGCTGATTCGTCGAATTTATAACCGCCTGATAGTCAACGAATTTCTGTTATTTAATATTATTTAGAAGAGATAAGTAATAAGAAGATGAATAAAATTATAATAATTTATCATATCCAAAACATTCCCCAATCAACGTACAACAACAGGAGAACAACTAGGGTTGTTCTCTGTAGTGTGGGAATATCGTCACCTGGAGTCGCTAACTTCTGCATAGCTTTATTATTATGTGCTAACTTCAACGGGAAATTGAATTTTATGAATAAATTTATAAAGTTTTTAATCATCTGAAACTACGACAAGACATTGTTGGGTATAATATTGTAGAAAAGGTTTGGCATAATGAGATTATGTTGTACAAAATTTAATCTTGACTTTGGTGTTTTGTCCTTATCTATTTTTTATTAAAAACGAAGTTAATAATTTCGTTAGGAAAAAAATATCTTGTATTATTATTGTATTCAGAAATATATAGAGTTCCAGTTGAGGCAAATGTTCTTCGACCTTAAAAGTAGCTACTTATGAATAAGCTTGTTATTTTTCTAATACACACAAAACATTTTTATTATCCTTTATCCCAGCAGTCATATTATTCAAAACTGGGTCTTTGTCACAGTTTTCCACCAAATAAGGATTCAGGCCTTTGACAAACGAAGCGACTTGCTGTTTAGCTACGAGACGAGGCTGATGCGCGATCATTGTTGTAAATTAACTAAAATAATTTATTTATTTATATTTATTTTTCATGGAAAGGGCTAGTCGGCCGTTTAAGTAGGTACTTGATTTAATGAGCTAATTGGGTTTTCAGGGCTAGAATAGTAGGTTTCATTCAGGCTCAAATGGGTATAAATACCAAAACAAGTTATAGTTATGTTAATCAAAATTTATATCTATCTACGAGTAATTAAGTTTTCCATGTTTTATCTAGGGCTTAAAAAGAAGACTTGTAAATAAGAAGCACCATATTTCTTGGTCACTGAATAAAGATATTTTGTTGTTTTGTAGATCATCATCATCATTTCAGCCATAGGACATCCACTGCTGAACATATGCCTCCCCCAATGCTTTCCATATTGATCGATTGCTAGCGGCCTGCGTCCGCGCTTCCCTGCTACCTTTAAGATGTCGTCGGTCCACCTTGTGGGTGCTTGTAGATCATACTTCGATTGATTTACTTCGCACGCATGGTGTGACCACAGCCTTATTTCGATTTGAAATGTTCCTGTCAAACTAAATCCCTATAGAGCGGTTGATCGCTGCTCCTGCGCTCACTGTGTAGAAAATTGTATTCACAAATCCAGCCATATATTTTCCTCCTTTTGCATATTTTTTGCAGGAGTGAATTATGTCTTTATGCGGAAAAATGGATATTGGGATGAAATATCAAACCGAAATGAAATTTTATAAAAGTCAAATAACGTTCGAGATTGATACAGTTACTTGTTTGGACAGATTTCGCTGCTGATTTATTACGTGAAATAAATAGTTACGTAGGTAATTAGTTCATATACGATAATAATGGCATCAATAGAAAGCAAAATACATAATTTATTTTTAAGGCTGAGTTGCACCACCTAACTTTGACCGTAACTATGACGATAACCGGTGTTTTTTGTATGGAGTTTGACAGATTTTTGACGTGTTTCAAAGTTAAAGCAAGACGGTGATGCAACCCAACCTACGAGGAAAATATAGGTTATTTAAGAAGTACGAGTAAATTGAATTATATTTTCCTTGATATTTTTTTCGGCTACAAAAATATTTTAATAATACTGAAGTGAGGTTGCGAGTGTATTTAATATTTGACAAGGAGGTACTTAGGCCCTACGAGTGCCTGCGGTGCGGTAAATCGGACCTTCGATTATTTAGGGATCAAATTGTATGTAGATAGAGCTGAGAAAGGTTCGAAGGAATATTGACTACGAAAACTATGAACTTGGAAACAATATGGAAAATATCAAGTGGGTGGACTTTCTGTCTGTTCAATAATTTTCGACTCATAGAAATATCAAATTCAATAATCTGAGAAAACGGCATTGCTGTACGAGTTAATACTCTGCCGTCCAATCACTATAATGCCGTTAACCCACAATTGGTCAATTTTGACTTTTGAATACCATCCGAATCAGAAAAAAATGCTTAATCTAACACTATTATCGAAATTTTTATATCTTGTTTAGTTCCTGAAATAAAAAAAATTAGAAAGCCGCTAACTGCTTCGCCTCTGCAAGATTACATAACTAAAATGCAGTTACATTATATTTCTTAGCTTAAACGCGGTTAAGCGTCTTTAATTGTTATTAGAATTATAAATTTAAGAAAAATTACAAAGCTTTATTGCCGTTATTTACAATTTCTAGTCAATACAGCCGTTAAGGTACTTTAACGACAATATTGCTAAGCTGCTCTTTGCAAAGCTTTAATAGACTCCTCAAGACTAAAACGCCGTTATGTAAAATTATTAGACTTAAACGCAACAAAGGTCCAATAACGGCATTATAGCTTTGTATTACATTAATTTATTTATTAAAATTGCACTAGTAAATTCACCATTAAGGCTAACCAAATGTAACAATCTATGTGTTTTTTACATTTTTACAAGACTTAAATGCCGTTAACCTACATTCCTAAACTATAATGCGGCTATGTTCAAAAAGTTGAATGAAGTGTTCTAAGCGTCGTTGCGTGCGTCGATCACTCAGCTCATGAAAACATCTTCCAGGGCGGTGGTAAACAGTTTCGGAGATATTACGTCTCCCTGTCTCACCCCTCGCTGCAACTAGATAGGTTTAGAGACCTAATCCTGGCGACGGACTGACATTATGACGTTTTTATACAAACCTTTTTTGAAGAGGAGTACCACCATACTTCTTTGCAATGCCGTAGGCGTTTTTCCCTTGAGGATGACGGAATCAAACAGCTTCTGAAAAGCCTTGTACCGGCGTTCCGCCTGCTTTCAGAAGCTCAGCTGTGATTATAACATCACCAGGTGCCTTGTTAATTTTTAGCTATTTGAGAACCATTCTAATCTCGTACAGACTAATATACGGGATATATTCGGCAAGTGTCGGGTCAATCTAGCTAGCACGTAATTTCTATAAAAATGTGTCAAATGATGCGTCACATAGGCTATTCACAACTTATTCAGAAGTCGTGAAACAGGCCCTTACTAAGCGATTGTGAATTAATATGCCCTTAATGTCAAAAAACGAACAAATGGACAGTAACATTATGTAATTACGTGTAAAAAGACATTTCTGTCATTAAAACAACATTTCACGAAGAAAAAATTAAATTTAGTAAAGGTGTAGTTATATTGAGAATATTACCGTGAACCACTTAATGTATAGAATAGAATAAGAATAGAAAAGGTTTATTGACACAGTAAAAAAAGACACAATACAAAAAAAAAACAACAAAAACACAAAATATGTAGGCTATCAAAAACAAGTGGTGAGAAAAAACTGTGCCAATAGGCACCCGCTCAGCATTTATCGTGACATGCTCAAAAGGGCAAGTCACGAAGCTGGTCTTCCGCGGACGCCCTTGCTTATTGCGCAACCCTTGGAGAAGACACCGTCTAAAATAATGTAACCGTAAATTATAATTAGTGAAAGTTCGATGTCTCTCCAAGGGGCACGCAACGAATAATGTCGACTTAATTTGATACTATTTTATTTAAGAATTGTATTTATTTCCATTTGATAAACATGATTCTCACCATTCTCACTAACTAGGTGATTATTATAAGCAGCGTGAAGTTAATTTATTAGGTAAGGCTTGCCGCGTTGTACATTATTATTGAATTAAATAAATAGATCTCAATTTTTATTAACTACAAAATATTGTAGTTGTAACCTGTTTCAGTAAACAGGCAAAATAATATATAAATGTATTGCGGCATTGGTAATAAAGTGTCGTCACTTATTATTTTTATTATTGTGAAACTGCTAAGTTTCAGAACTTTCAATGAAAATGTAAAGATTTTATTTTGTGTTGTCTTTTATGAGTATCTACTTTTTTAAAGTGGTAAATTTAAAAAAAA
>NW_021137023.1:0-1428 GCF_004193835.3 Ostrinia furnacalis | reverse complement strand
CCCCAAATGTTATTATAGCGTATGGCGGGTTAGTTACAAATTATTTGAATCCAATGATTAAATTACTGGTGAATGTAAAAAATCTGATACTCTCGGCTAACAAACAAATATTATCTCTGTTATTATGAAACATAAAACAAACAAATCAAATTTCATATTCATAAAACGATATCGGGATCGCTTTATTTACACTTTTTGGTCCAAAATAAATAAAGCTGAAACAAAAACCCAATTTCAAAGTAGGATAAATCATTTTGAGGGACCGAGTCCAGTAACAATATTTTGTAATTGCATTGTTAGATAAAATTCATTAACATAGCCGATTACTTTTGAAATTAACTCTGCTTTGAGCGGCATCAAATACTCGCACAGATAAAAGAAATTAAAGCGACTCGAATAACTTTGACAAAGTTGCTCTTTATATTGGGTTGGTTATAGCAATGGTAGATAGGAATTTCCGCATTACCTTTTGTCTTTATTATTATTTTACTAAAGATGTAACTTCACAGCGACTTTCTTTTTGAGACGGTTACGAAACGCGCGACAGCATCGCTACCTACTAACGCGCGTTAGTCGCATTTGCAACGCGTTACTAACGCTCAGCAGTGCGAATGCAACTCGCGACGCGCCGTGGGCGAGGGCCCTAATCTTAGGGTGTATTCAACCAAACAAGAATAAACATTATTAACAGAATAAATCGTCACTTATTCGACATTTTGACATATTTCCCATACTAAAACTGTCAATGTGCCAGTTATACCAGGAGTTATTCTTCGATAAAAGTTTGGTCGAATCGGGCCTTAATCATCTAGCTAGCTACAAATAGGTAAAACTATGGGCCAGAAGTAATTTACCAAATCGTATTTTCAGTGAATAAACAAGGCCCGAATACAAATACAGTTAAAATAACAAATAATTCCGCACAGACAGCTGACAGTAGCGACCTCTTCCGATTCATTACACCGAATGAAAAGGTAATGGCTGCCCCGAACTGAAACTTACTGTGAAGATAGAGAAAGAGACGGTATTGGAAATATCGATAATTTCGTCTTGTTTAAATTGTAACGTTTAATTATCAGATAAGTATCTAAACTCTTGTTCATTTAACGTTCATAGATTGTTACATTGTTCAGTAACAAATGTTATGGGTATAACCTGTGGTATAACTGTGTGTCCAACTCACGCTATTATATCTTGCAAATTATACTTTCCTTAACACCAATATCCTGCACCAAAGAATATGTTATCCCCGAGTGGAAGACATAATTATTGGCTGTCAAAAGACATAATAATATGTCTGCGTCGTAGTTGACAGGATATTTAAATCACTTTTATTTGCTTAATCATAATTTCGGACCTGGTGTTGTATACCTAGTACCTACACAGTTATTTTTATATCAAAGCAAACATAAATATGTTACGGTCAAA
>NW_021137021.1:0-727 GCF_004193835.3 Ostrinia furnacalis | reverse complement strand
ATTGAGGATGGAGGTGAAACTCGCTGATCTCAATGACCTTCAATGAGCCCGTGACGTTGACGTTGGCATGAAGTCGGAACTGGTTTTTGCTGTACATGGCCAGCAGCCAGTCGCACAGAGGCTCGTCGACCGTGCCGAAGCACTGGGGGACGATCTGCACATGATCGGCGCTGAGCTCGCCCCAAAGTCCCTCCGACAAGGTGCATTTCCCACTGTATGGGTCGATCGCGCGCTGGACTGCGACGTCATGCCTCAGTGCTGGCAGGCAAGCCAGTGAGATGTTGACTGTCAGGTGCTCCGACACATCAAACCTCATGGCCGCAGCGAGCTGGAGGCCTTTGCCTCCGACACCAAGCCTGCATCTGCGGACTCGATGAATTCGGGGATGTCGACTGTGCGAGAGCGCCCGTCCTCGGTGTCGAGAAGGTTGTTGTAGGCTCGGTAATCGACTTCTCCCTCTTCGAGGTTGAAATCGATGTGCCCGCCGCCGCCGTTACCATCTTCGTACCCGGAGTGGTATTCGCTGGCCAATCCCTCGCACATTTCATCAAGCGCCTCGCGGACGGACTTCTTGATCTCGATGATGTTGTAGGTCGTCGTCCCAGCAGGTGTTTGGCTGTAGACCGGCATGACGCCACAAAGACGGACTTGCCGGTCTTCATCGATCAGATCGTCCTCGATTTCGATGGGCGAGCCACTATCTCCGGAACCGCTGTAGGACGCTGAG
>NW_021137020.1:0-778 GCF_004193835.3 Ostrinia furnacalis | reverse complement strand
TTTTACGAAAAAATAGGTACTATAATAGATTTAAAATGTACTTACGCGTGATAAGAAACATTTCTTGTGTGACAGGAATAATTTTTGCAATAAAGTACGGCGCGCATTCACCCATTTTTCGTGATATTTTTACTCTTCGAGAGCTGGCGTCATACTGACAAAGTGACAACCTGACAACATTTACCATGGCTAATTTAGCCATGGTAAGTGCTAGCGGGGTAAAGACGAAAACGTCACTCGTTACGCGTCCAGTGGTTTATTCGTCCAAGCCTACATACCATAGGCCTAACGCTTAAAACTCAGTCAGTACCTGAAGTCAGTCGACCGTTTGGTGTAGTGGTTCAGAACGGACTATTATGCCGAGAGGTCCCGGGTTCGATTCCCGGCCGGGCAGAAACTGTACCTCTAGTAGGAAAAACTTTCGAGTTCGTTTCGTTGCGTATTCAAAGTGTCATCGAAAAATTTTGTATGAAAAATTAAACAGCGCCCCCTATATTATAGCCGCCCTAGGGGGCGCTGTTTAATTTTTCATACAAAATTTTTCGATGACACTTTGAATACGCAAACGAAACGAACTCGAAAGTTTTTCGTACTAGAGGTACTGAAATAATGAAGTTGCACCATATCCCTCATTGTACTATACCTATATCAAGAAAAATGCGTAGCCTGGTATGCTTGTTCTAATCTATTTGTTTAAAAAATACATAAATATACGAAACGAATAAACCCAATAGGTAATATTTATTTTATACCGATTTCACAATTAAGTTAACATGTC
>NW_021137019.1:0-1445 GCF_004193835.3 Ostrinia furnacalis | reverse complement strand
TATTAACCCTACGGTGGTCGCGCTCTAAAATATTACGTTAGTGGTCGCGCGGATTACATGCGTAAGCCATTTTATGGAGTAAAAATAGAAGACATCTCTTTGTAAAAACATGTTTCTTTATTTTTTATATTTATTGTTATGTATTAGATAATGAATAATCAAACAAACAAACGAGCAGTTCTTCTCAGTTTTAATAAATTACCCAAAACATAAAAATCATCATTTTTCGTCAAGAAAATGTCAATTTTGGCAGTTTAAAAATTATTCAGTACTAATTGCACTTATTTATTAATTATATTTTGAACAGGAGATACAGG
The DNA here is from genome assembly GCF_004193835.3 of Ostrinia furnacalis. NCBI lineage: Eukaryota > Metazoa > Arthropoda > Insecta > Lepidoptera > Crambidae > Ostrinia > Ostrinia furnacalis. The sequence continues at coordinate 1,128 of NW_021137019.1, read as the reverse complement.
CCATAATGGAATGATAAGGACAAATTAATAAATTTGTTGCACGAATTACAAGTATTTCCAGTACTTTGATTTCGCTTTCTTCCGCAGTCAAAGTAGCGACCTAAAAATCTCCGCTGTGATGTTTCTGAGTTAGATGGCTTATCACTGGTCTGAGAAACTTGTTCTCTTGTGGAAGAATGTGCCCTTCTTCATCAGAAACCGAAGAGTCGCCAGAAGATACGCTTTCATTGTGCTTTTTGTCTATTGTTCATGATTTTATTGAAAACACAAATGTAAATACATACCTATGCCGTAATTATTTATTCTAAAGCATTAATTTACACGAAAAATGCAAAAATAAACACATTAAGTAAAAAAGGTAACCTAAAAAATACTTACGTAATTGGTCGCGCGGATTACACGGGTAGGCCATCGTCCTTTACGGGGCTCCTGCGACACATACACAAGAGACCTAGCGCTCACACGTCATTAAGTGTGATCTTCGACTATGCAACTTAAAGTACACGAAGTATCAAAACGATCGCGTTGATCGATTTCAAAATATTCGAGAATTTGCACGAGTGGATTACGGGTGTAATCCGCGCGACCACTGTAGGGTTAAGCTGCCAACATCCCAAACAAAATAAAAAAATCCTCTAAATAAAGAAATTAGTCCACTGAAATAAAATTAAGCAAAAATAAACTTTTCATAGCCTATTTGACAACGTTCACTGGGATGAACAATCAAAGATTATTAGTAATTTGGCAATGTTCACTGGGATGAACACTCGACTTTGACCTGCTATAACATGACTTATTTATTAAATGAGCATTGTAAATCAATCAAATTATTAAGCATGAACACTATCCAATACGTTAAAACCACTGTCATTACTCAATTATAATAAAAAACATGTAAAGCTTGAATAAACACCTTGATACTAAAGCCTGGTCTTCGCTATGGCCGGCATTTTGGCTAAAATTAACATTTTCAGACTGTGACTAGCACATAAAAATATTTTTCTACCAAAACTTAAGTATATTTTCTAGTGAAAAAAAAAACTTACCAGAAATTAAGACGTATGCACTCGGCATATTATTTTTTTCAATTGAATGTTCATCCCAGTGAACAAAATCAAATGAAGGGTT
>NW_021137018.1:0-625 GCF_004193835.3 Ostrinia furnacalis | reverse complement strand
GAATACATAGTTTTTTTTGTGTATATTAATATGAGTCATCTTATATTGTTAATCACAAACTCAATCTGAACAACTTCCATCGTGTAAAAAGTAGTAACACGAGTCATACCTCTTGACACAATAAAAAAGTAAAAGAAGCCTCCGGTACACTTTGTTAAAAGTAGACATGTATCAATATACACGAAAGAAATCTCAAAATTGGTTCACAAAGCCTTACTTGTATCATTTGGCACAAAGTTATTTTCTTTTCTATACGTCGTAGAAACATACCGATTAGATACAAAAATAGCAAATTTTTCAGAGATTCACATTATGTTATAAAGTCAATTTTGATCTAAGTCGAGTTAGATCCCTTTTCACTGGGGGTACAGAACTTTGAACTAATATTACAACAAATTTATTTCTAAGTAAGAAGATAGAATGTATTCATTAGAATAAGCATACCCTGAAAAAGAAAGTGTATTGAGAAAATTTTGATGTTTAATTCATTAAAATGCATTTTTATCATGTCTAAGATAGTCAAAATTCGAGAAAATTACTGCAAGAAAACAGGTCACATCTCATAATCTAAAAGTCATTTGGCAACATAAACTACTTTATACTTAAGAAGAAACATAGTACTATT
>NW_021137017.1:0-1729 GCF_004193835.3 Ostrinia furnacalis | reverse complement strand
GTCAAATTGACTGACATGTTTATCGTATGGTACAGTCCACTCTATGAAAATTAGCTGTAGTCTGTTTCAACTACCTATTTTAACCCGTATCATCCCAGTGATCCATTTTTGGATCGGTTAGTTAAATATTTTTTAATTAAAGTTGCATTAACGCAGCCATTGTTTTTTCTTTATGTTGGCAGCACTGACAGTTTTACCGCTCTAATCAATCTGTCAGATTTTTGTTCACGCGCGCAAATAATGCAATTTTATGAGCTTATTTTTTTTGTTTTTCGTGAAAAAATGTCTCGTCGACAAATGTAAGTATTTTATAATTTCTATTATGTTGACAGCTTTTGTTTTATCGAGTTTTTATCAGTTATAGGTTCAGATACCATATAATAATGCTGTAAAATATAAATATAGGGTATTCGCATATAATTTTTACATTTTACTATACCGATCCATTTTTGGATCAGTAGGATAATATGGAGATGGTACATTATATAAACTTATGTAATTGTTAGTAATTATTTTTCATTAATTTTTTTGTAGATTGTCGGTAAATGAGATCGTATCATACTTATATCTAGGGAAAGTCGATGATGTGTTGTCAGCGGATGTTTACATAACACCCCCAGATAATTACAACAAGAGCGATGAAGATAGCGGCGATGAGGAGTCTTCAAATATAAATCATCTGTCTAGACATCAACTCTTAGCACAGGCTGAATTTAGGGCTATTGTATCATCCCAAAACGATTATTGGAGGAAAACAGATGTCTCGGAAAAGGCAGACAAAGTGTCAGAGCCACCAACTTTTTAAAACATCTTGATAGTCCGTAATAAAGCGTTTGATTGGGATTCTTCTGCTGTCGGGATACAATAGTGTTGCAAGATATCGCGTGTACTCAGGGAGCAAAGTGTCGATTGCAATTTTCAAGGTGTGGCAGCTGCTATGCCTAGAAACAGATTTGAAGAACTGCTGCGATTCTTTCACGTTGCCGATAACACTAACTTGGCCCCACAAGATAAGTTCGCAAAAGTTTGTCCTTTACGGAATTTACTCAACAATAGATGGCTAAAATATTACCCTGGTGATAGAAATCTAAGTATTGATGAGTCGATGATTCCATATTTTGGAAAACATGGAACAAAGCAACATATTCATGGAAAACCCATTAGATTCGGTTATAAGAACTGGTCTCGCTGTACTCGTCTTGGATATTTTATTTATCAAGGGACAAGCACAGGAAATACCCACCCAGAACTCGGTGTAGGTGCTTCTGTTGTTTTAGACCTCATATCTAAATTGCCACCTGGAACATACTGCTTTTACATGGACAATTACTTTACGTCTTTACCATTGCTGGATAAAATGAAGGCATTAGGACACGATGCGACAGGAACCATAAGTGTTCTTCTGCTTTTCACTCAAAATAATGTGTAAAAATATATTATTTTGATATGTATCTTACTTATATTATGTGATCTACTGTAATAAAAAAAGATACGAATACGAATTTTTATAAAAACCATGTAATATTTACAATCATCTTCCTAACTAATACAAAATTAAGACAGTGGCATATCTTCCTACTGTTCCATTTTTGGATCGGTACTGAAACTGAAAGACAGAAAGCTGATTATTTTTTTCTTATACATATTATTGTTCAGTAGGTTACTAACATGTAGTACTATCAATTTTGTTCAAATTGAATCAGCTTTTAGGTGCTTGGGAAGATACGGG
>NW_021137015.1:0-3167 GCF_004193835.3 Ostrinia furnacalis | reverse complement strand
CTTGGGATAGTACGCAGAACTGACGGCCGATGGGGCAGCAAGGTTCTGGAATGGAGGCCATGTACCGGAAAACGCAGCGTGTGACGTCCACCCACAAGGTGGACCGACGACCTGATAAAGGTAGCGGGAAGGCGCTGGATGCAGGCCGCTACCAACCGTGCGATGTGGAAGTCATTGGGGGAGGCCTATGTTCAGCAGTGGACGTCCTGTGGCTGAAATGATGATGATGATGTTTTAATAGCTGGATATACCTACGTTCCCGGTAACAAGGAGAATAGTCAGTAGGTAGTCCCTGGTGCCGATTTTTTAATAAGGAGTTGTTACCTTGATTGTTCTACTCTTGGATAGTTCTTGGTGTGACTCTTGCGTGACATTTGCCACGCCATTATGCTGCGCTATAGGTATTCCCGCAGCGTGCCGCCATTGATGTAAAGAGCTTGGAGCCTGAGTTGAAGGTCAGTAGAGTTTGATAGCAGAAGAATGGTAGTTCCAGTTGTTCCTAGTGGGACTCTGCGTGACATTTGCCACCATATATTCCCGCAGCGTGCCGCCATCGATGTAGAGAGTTTGGAGCCTGAGTTGAAGGTCAGTATGCTTTAATAAGACCACCTACTGTGGGGAAGTCAGTAATTCCAGCTGTTCCTGGTGGGACTCTGCGTGACATTTGCCACGCCACTGTGCTGCGCTATATTCCCGCAGCGCGCCGCCATCGATGTAGAGAGTTTGGAGCCTGAGTTGAAGGTCAGTAGTTTGATAGCAGAAGAAAAAAAGAATAGTTAGTAGTTCCAGCTGTTCCTGGTGGGACTCTGCGTGACATTTGCCACGCCATTATGCTGCGCTATAGGTATTCCCGCAGCGAGCCGCCATCGATGTAGAGAGTTTGGAACCTGAGTTGAAGGTCAGTAGAGCTTGACTGGTAGTCGGATATACTTTCCCCTAAGATGAAACTGGCTATAGTTGGTAACAAAAAGAAGTCAGTAGTTTCTGGTGGGACTCTGCGTGACATTTGCCACGCCATTATGCTGCGATATATTCCCGCAGCGCGCCGCCATCGATGTAGAGTTTGGAGCCTGAGTTGAAGGTCAGTAGAGTTAGCCCGACGGATTAGCAAGCTGAAGTGGCAATGGGCAGGGCACTAGTACGCAGAACTGACGGCCGATGGGGCAGCAAGGTTCTGGAGTGGAGGCCGCGTACCGGAAAACGCAGCGTGGTACACCCCCACAAGGTGGACCGACGACATCATAAAGGTAGCAGGAAGGCGCTGGACGCAGGCCGCTACCAACCGGGCAGCATGGGAAGCATTGGAGGAGGCCTATGTTCAGCAGTGGACGTTCTATGGCTGAGATGATGATGATGATGATGATGATGAGAGTTTGACAGAACTGAGAATTTGACTGTTCTGTCACTACCCGATGGCCACCCCGTTCCAGCTGTTCCAGGTTAGACTGCGTGACAATATCGGACCTAGTTATAAAGCCTGACCAGGAACATAAAAACCCTCGCCATGTTGCGGAAAACGAATGGTACTAATTTCTTTTAATGGCAACAATAACTGAAAACTTCATTGACATGTCACCTTGCATGTCAGTCTATTGCTGTCAAAGTGTAAACAAACTTTATTTTAAATGTGCGCAATTGATTTTGTGAATTAAATTGCTAAAATCTTTTTATAGTCGTGAAAGAAAAGTGGTTCACAATGTGTTAAAGTATTTGTCGAAGAGAAATACTAAGGGTTCGGACAATATTTTCATTAAACAATGTTTCCGACAAAGGTTGTCAAATTGACTGACATGTTTATCGTTCATATGAAAATATCCACTATGAAAATTAGCTGTGGTTTGTTTCAACTACCTTTTTTAATTTTTTTTTTGTCACTTTCTAAGTGTTGAATTCTATGGAATTTGGAAAGAAGTACCGAGTTTGAAGCGTTCATGAGCAGACATTGCAGTTGAATATTTAAGTTCTGAATTTGATTATTGATGAATAATAAAATAAATCCTACTAGCTCATTGATGGTTTCATTTAATTTATTTAAACCAGGTTACCTATAATAATATTTTTTCGTTAATTTATGAAAATATCAAATTAGCCTGTAATCCTAAATCCTGATACATAAAGTTAGCCTATTAATTTAACACAGGTACGACTGTACTCAGTGTTGCACTATCAAATGCAGTTGACGCGCCTCTATGCCAGGGTTTTTATGTTCCTGGTCAGGCTATACCAATAATATTTTTGTTAAAAGTTATTTTCATGTACTCCAAACGCTAGCCTTGTACTGTAATTATTAATCCACAACGATGATACAGGGGGTCGAAAATGGCCTGAAATGCTTCGAAAAAAGGATGGTACGGCCGTGCCGCTTTTTTGCTCGACTTGGTGGGGGCACGGCAGTGCTGATATTTCGATTTAGGGTGACTCATAAGAGTAAACACTGTCGATATTCGTATCATACGATACATAGCGATACTCGATTGTCTTTATCCTTCAATTAATATCTTGTTATCTTTTCACAGGCCAAGACAAAATATAATTTCCCCAAAGCAAAAGAGCTGTACTACAACAAAGGGCTCTAAAGAGATCGAAGCTGGAACTTTGTGCCATAGACTATTCTAAGATGACTACTGCCCTTCTGTGACCGCAGGCCGCTCGCACATTTACGACTTTGTCGCACGCAACGATAGAAAAGTCGGGCGGGATCAAACAATATTGAGGCTTATTTTAGAAACGCCTAAAGAGTATTTCGCTCGTCTTTATTTCTGATAAATGAGCTTACGTCCAATAATTCCAAAACAAGGTTTTTTTGCTACGATGATGGCAGTATATTTAGCGAAATTATATTTATTGAAACTGCCATCTTCCTATTTATTATTTGTCGTGAGTGTGTAGCGCGCCTTATTTGAACACTTGTTATATTGGCTATGCTATACACTAAGGTAAGCTATTTTAAGTGTTAGCCTAAAACAATTATAATAGTTCTCAATTATAATGATATGTATTAAATTATTCGTTAAACGGTTATTGATGTTGTTAATTTTAACATAAATGTTAGATTGTTAAGATTTCATGCAGGGCAAAGATTATCATAGACTTTAATGTTATTATTCATTCCAATTTTTAAACTTCCATTCCATTTATTTCTTTAAAATAATGTATATTATTATTAC
>NW_021137014.1:0-4242 GCF_004193835.3 Ostrinia furnacalis | reverse complement strand
AAGGAACCCAATTTTTTTTTGTAAGTTGCTTTTCTTTTGATTTTTCGTCACTCGCACTCAGTCGCTCACTTAGTAATTCTTTAGCCTACATTAATTATTTTTGACACTTACAATATAAATTTACAGTCACTCGTTTAAATACTACCCAAACACTTACTTACCGATTGGTTTCAAAGTAGGTACTCGCATAAAACATCTTAACACACAACAATAGATGAAATCATAATAGCTCATCTAGAAACTGGTTTCGTCTGTAGTACACTTTGAATACACAATACTTTGAGATACACCATAATCCTATAATCATATAGTCTATACCTACCTAGGCATAAAGTAACTTAACTCTACTGGTTAATAATAATTGTCCAATAACAACGCAAGTTATCCTAAGATACTTTTCATTGTTTATTCAGTGCGTACACGCATTTAGAAGTCAAGAAAGCATGACCGGTTACATAATGGACACCCCGCTATTGCTGACCGCAACACGGTAACAGTATCATAGAGGGGCGACAAATGACAATCTATGGTAGTTAATGTACCGAGTATGGGATTATATTATCTGTGTATGGGGATAGGATACTTCACCGTGAATCGGTTTGAGGTAGCCATGGTAAAGTAGGATAGGTAACATAACAGGGATTTATAAAACATTTAAATAATCAAATTACAAAAAGATTCTGTCATTTCAACATCAGTCTCATCATGATAAAAGTTGGTACTAAGCACTAATTTTATTTATTCATTGTTTGGTAAGTACCAAACTGCCTCAGTTTTGGCAGCCTTGAAAGCTGGCTAATGTTTAATATTAAAGTGCTGAACTTTATATTGCTCTATCTAATCAAATCGTAAAAAGGTAATGTCACTGTCAATAAATCAAGTTTAAGGTGGTAAGTAATCACTATCAATAAGGCTGAGTCGCACCATCTAAGAACATCTTTAACCGTAACTATAACGACAACCTGTGTTTTTACACAATATGATTCCGTTTGTACCACCGATGATGGAATGATGTTTTTACGATTGTAAAGCGTAAATAACACTAGAGTATGTTCTAATAAAACTAGAATGACTGATTGTTGTTGTATCCTGATGGCTATTTTAAGTTGTTGTCCCTTCCAATCGATCCCTATCTAACTGTAGTACCCGCAAACTAATGACGGCTTGCAGCGGACGTAGGCGGCCCACTCGGACAGGTATCGAACATTTGCGGTGCATCGCAAGGGGGGTTATTACGACCCCCGACATTTAAACAGTCTGCTATTTGATGCTTATTTTATCTATATTTAGTCAGCATGTTTTTTAATATTGACGAGCAGTGGCGAACTTATTGTTCTGACTAGTTTTTTCATTGTTGCGTATTTTAACTACAAAATAGGTTTTTATTGCTGGTATTCTACTCACAGTTGCAGTTTATATTTACTCTTAGATGGAGTACTTAAATAAGCCAATATTCTAAACTGAAATAATACTTTACAGGAATTCAATAAGGCTTCAAAGGATCACGAGGCTCTATGCAAATTACAATAAGCCTACCGCTTTTATTCTTAAAACACGTGAAAGTTATCGGCTTGTCGGATAACTCGATAAACGCTAAAGCGGTCGTAATTCTATTAGCGATCACTCGATAATTCCCCACTTTAATACTTATTGGTCAGTTACACGTGGTGGATCATGTGGCGAAAACGTTTGGAGGGTACTTCAAACACGTTGGTGGACGGGACGTGTTTTTGCATTATTAGAACCTTGAGTAGAGTCAGCTTTATGACGTCAAATACTTCTAAGTACATCTGACTTACACATTTTGTTGCAAAGTAGCTTTTATCATGAGATGCTCCTGAGATGACTGACCTCATACTTGCGCGAAAGATCCCAGGCAGTTGCGATAAAGGGCTATACTTCTAGTTTTGTTCCTATCACATCTGGCGTGCCTCAGGGCTCTCATCTCGGCCCTCTTCTCTTTAATATATTTATTAATGACGTCATGAATTGTTTTCTTCATTCCAAAGCATTATTATACGCCGACGATACTAAAATTTTTACATTCATTAAATCTGTTGAAGAATCATTGCTATTTCAAAACGATTTGAATAATTTTTATGATTATNTACTATTACCTTTTCACGCAAAAAACGTCCGATTAATTATAATTATACATTTAATGACATTATGATCAAAAGAGTGGCCGAGGTGAGAGACCTGGGAGTATATCTAGATAATGAACTTAACTTGGCGTCTCATATTGATAGAGTTACTGCGAAATCTTATAAAATGTTGGGTTTTGTCTTTCGTCAATGTAAAGATTTTAAAAATATAAACACCTATATAATGTTGTATAACTCCTTAGTAAGAAGTCATCTCGAATATGCATCAACAGTATGGAACCCAATTTATGCCACTTATATTGATCAGATGGAAAGGATACAAAACAAATTTTTAAAAAGACTTAGATACTTGTTTAGGGATCATTCAGCGCAGCTTCAGTCATTAGAATTAAGACGTGAACATAGGGATCAAGTATTTTTGTTTAAAATTTTAAATGACTACATAGATTCATCCTTCCTTCTCAGCCGAGTGTCATTCAGGTGCCCCAGGCTCAGTGCCCGCTCCAATGCAGTTTTCTCTGTTCCTATTTGTAGAACTAATTATTCAAAGAATAGATTTCTTGTTCGTGCTTGCAACACACATAATGTTCGATACAGCCACATTGATATATTCAATTGTTCTCTGCGTGTTTTTACTTCACATGTTAAGAAGGTTGACCACGTTTAAGTGGGATTATCTTGTTTCTGATGAACGAAATTACCTAGTTAAATTACTACGAAACTTTTTATAATATGTCTTCGCTATTGACAAATTAACATTGGAAACTTTTTTGGCTTATGAATAAACTAAACTTTTTCCTGTACCTATATGTAATATAAAAGCTGTATGTTTCTTTCATTAAATAAATAAATAAATAAATAAATCACTACTACATCAAACATAGAGCTTTACGTTGATGTGGGTCATTTGTACTTTTAAGTAAATATTTAATTGAATTCTTTAGAGCTGAGGTTGATGACATTAAGGCTGGGTTGCACCATCTTACTTTAACTTTGACAAAAATCAAAAATCTGTCAAACTCCATACAAAAAAGCCGGTTATCGTTATAATTACGGTCAAAGTTGGGTGGTGCAACTCAGCCTAAGTTACACATTGTTAAACCCCTTTTTACAAAGGACAACTTTTAAATATGACGTGTTAATCGTGTCAAACCCCATGAAGTGATTTTAATTCTATTAGCGATCACTCTATAATTGGTCAGTTACACGTGGTGGATCATATGTCGAAAACGTTCGGAGTGTAGGTACCTACTCGAAACACGTTGGTGGATAGTATACACCCACGGGACGTGTGTTTGCATAATAGAACCTTGAGTAGAGTCAGCTTTATGACATCAAAGATTTCTAAGTAGAGTCGAAACACATACTTTGTACATTTTTGCTACGAAGCAGCTTTTGTCACTACTAGAACGTAGTTTAGGGAGCTAGACCTTGGTTGTTTTAGGTACTTTCAACAAAATATTGAATTGAATTGTTTGGTAAAGTAGGGTGTGGATGACATGTTAGATGCAATCTGAAACATTGCTACACCCCTTTTTACAAAGGATTACATTTCAACATGTGTTTATCGTTTCGATAAAAAGTCACCTTATATCGAGTATTAGTATATTGTCATAATTATAAATATTAGGCAATCCAATAATTTACCTACCACTGAAAATGAATAGTACCTAAGTAGGTAGTTACAGTATTTTCAACTTGACTACAATGTTTACTACAACTACATTACTTACGTCGTACGTAATGCCTTATTCGACAGTTATAGTGAGTGGTGTGTCTACAACATGTCTTGCATAATTTAAAATTTAGTCACACACTTAGATAACTTCAAACAATGAAGTTTCTTCTGATATTCTCTCCGTAACTACTGCAATAAAGGGAAATGTGAATCTTCAGGTAACAATCATGAATAACATAAGACAAAGAAGTAGTAAGACAAAGCTATGTGAACTTTACGACTGTGTGACAAACGAACAGAGGGGGCTTCGGAGCTGAGGTGGAATTGTGTAAAGCAATCGTAATCATTTGACAGTTCATAACGTACGATAAAGTCAGTTAAACAAAGCGTTTGACAATCGTACAATAATCGTACGTTATGAACTGTCAAATGATAACGATTGCTTTACACAATTCCACT
>NW_021137012.1:0-753 GCF_004193835.3 Ostrinia furnacalis | reverse complement strand
AGGGAAGCTCTTGGCCTGCATCTCACCTGATGGAAAGCGATGATCAGGCCTAAGGATGGAAGCGATTTTCACCCGAAATCTTCAACCACAGAGGATCTGGCTATCTTACCTTTAACTGTCGGATCAATGCCGTTAACATTTGCCATTGTCACTTGATTTGACATTATTTTACCTTTTTACATTAAATCCAACAAACCCGGTACATTGAGGCAAGCCACATTCATATCAACAAACTCATGCAGTCACTCGTCACAGAAATTGGAGAGCACTCGTCACGACCTGGTGTCAGGAGTCAGCCATCAGCGCAGGAATTTGCATGCCAAAATAAGCTTTGTACGTCGTTCATAAGGTTCACACGGGTGTGCGATTATGTAGTGTTTTAATGCTTGGGAATAGGGTTGGCACATGTTATTTTTCCGTCTTTTATTTAAGAATAGAAAATGTGGACTTTCTTTTTATATTTACTTTTACTGTATTTAATTCATGAAAGAAAAATAAGCATTACAAGAAAGGATATCTAGGGATAGGGCACTTGGTCAATACACTTCAATTTGTTTCAATTTAAAGTAAAACAGCATTTTTTTTTCATGTTCATATTGCAACCATCTTCTTCTGGTTATATTAGCCAGTTAATGGAACTCCTAGGCAGTTCATTAAATAAATATTAGCATCCAATTAAGATGCCTAATGCCAAGCCGTGTGGTGACGGCAGAGTAGAATACATTTGTCACCAACCCCTACTCTTCCCGCGGG
>NW_021137011.1:0-876 GCF_004193835.3 Ostrinia furnacalis | reverse complement strand
TCGTGCGCTATGGAAACCGCTGGGAAGGGGTATCTTTGTTCAACAATTACGTCGAAACTAATAGACGTAGACTAATAAATTTACATTCGTTTTGTAGAATAGCTCAAACACTAAGAATACAATGCAAATAAAACATACTTTAACGACCTGGTTTTTCTTGTGTTGGAAAATAACTGAAAAAGATGTGAAAAAAGTAATGTATTTTTCTAATTAAATCCATTCTTACTCCCATAAAATGCATTAAACTTGTGTCAGTTTTTTACTTCTACTAATAGATAATTTTATTGGCTATCGCATGATACAAAATATTTGCTTATTAATGTTAAGCTACCCACGCCTTCACTTGTTTTTGAAAGAAGAGGTGAAAACTAAAAATTAAAAACTTAAATCCTTGTAATTTTGCGATAAATGGGTCAAGCCCCAAAGGACAATGTTCATTTCTGGCCTGGCGTGGACAAGCTGCTAATGAAAATATGAATTTGCCAAAAATTTTTAATTAATTTTTAAAGTATTCACTCAGTGTAACTTTGTATCAATTTGCCTTTATAAAAATCCAATTTAAATAGTACTTTATGTGATAATTACAACTTCCTGTCTTTAACACTCATTTCAGTGTTGCCAAAATGAATCATATCGGTAAGAATCGATTCATATCGATTGTTGTTTGACTATGAAAATTATTATTTTTTAAAATACGTATTCATTAAAATGACATTTATAAAGCCTTTTTTATATTCTAATAACACTACCAAAAATATTTAAATAACGAAATAAAACCCTATTTCACGCACAGCTTATTATACACCTTATTTCGAGTCATCAAAAATACAATCGATTAATTTTATTTATCACCACATTATTAGCATGGCAACACTG
>NW_021137010.1:0-1233 GCF_004193835.3 Ostrinia furnacalis | reverse complement strand
ATGGGATCATTCTATGATACTTTTAAAGCAACTTTAAACTTAAGATTATGATTAAAAACACGAGTTTTCTTTAAGTTATGATTTTAACATTCAATGATTAGTTGTTGATATAAACGTTGGTTTATATATGTTGTTGAGATATGAAAAACAATCACTATGTTGATAATTAATCGTATTAATGATCAAGTTCACAAAAGCGTAAGTTGAATGGAAATAGATGGTAAGAATCGAGTAGGGTGTTGATTCGAGGAGTAATGATAACGAGTACCAAACACTAAAACCGTTAGTGTGATTGTGAATTGTTATAAAGGTTTGGAAGTTCGGGTGACGTACGAGAGTCGGAGTATACGAGCAAATCAACCGCTGTCGAATTTGAGGCAAGTATTTTCATATACGTTGCGTATTCTTGGTATAACAGGTATTGGAGTTGTATATATGTTCATACGCGGACATGAATCGGACTTTGCGCATACGATTGAGTAATTGGTTATGATTTGGTATTGATATACACATGTATTCGTTTATGCTATAATATGAGTTATGCATATGTGTTAGGCCATGGCATTGTCGAAGTGGTTGTCCTCCTAGTTGTAAACCTTCGAGGTTTCCTTGAGGTACCGTCGGTTCTAGAGACTTCGGTACATGTACTTCGGTACATTGGACATGGGTACACCCGCCAAGAGAGACCTTCGGGGTTATGCCTTGCGGTACCGGTGGTCTGATACCATGGTACATGTATTTCGATACATTGGGTTGTATAGCGGGATTATGTAAGTTGAAGGGAAATGGATTGTAAGAGCCGAGTATGGTGTTGTTCGAAGAGTTATGTTAATAAGCGACGAACACTAAAACTATTAGTGTAATTTGTGAATTGTTATTAGGGTTTGAGAGTTTCGGACATTGTACGAGAATCGGAGTATACGAATCAGTCATCCGTGTCGACTTTGAGGCAAGTATTTTCATATACGTTGCGTATTCTTGGTATGACAGGTATTGGAGGTTTATATATGTTTATATGCGGACGTGAATTGGAATATGCGCATACGATTATGTAATCGGTTACTATTCGATATTGATATACATATGATTTTATTATCGTACGATACCATAAGTTTTGTTGTACGTATTGAAGTATGTTATTGTGCACATCATGAAATATGTTTTGCATACGAGTTATGGCAATACATTACGCATTATATGTACCTTTCCACCATGTGTAACCCTCGTGGTTTC
>NW_021137009.1:0-808 GCF_004193835.3 Ostrinia furnacalis | reverse complement strand
ATACAGTATTCATTCTAGTTTTTTGTAGTTTTTTTTGGCATCTTCAACAAAAATTGTGCGCCATGTCCATTGCTCTAGGGCCTATGAGAAAGCTGCAGACATGTACATTCTCCATTATTTTGTTCTGCAGATAATATCCCAATTTTATTTATGAAGTTGAAGAAGCAGGTTCTAAGATGACCCACGCTGAACTGTCCCACCAAACTCAATGACAGGGGGGCGCTACCATCGTTCAACTATATGGTTTCCAACATGGCAAAAATCGGAACCAGCGATGCAGTATTGACGGTGGCGCCCCACTGTCAATGTCATCGATAGGACAGTCCAGTATAGATGACCCACGCTGAACTGTCCCACCAAACTCAATGACAGGGGGGCGCTACCATCGTTCAACTATATGGTTTCCAACATGGCAAAAATCGGAACCAGCGATCCGGTATAGACGGTGGCGCCCCGCTGTCAATGTCATGGACAGGACAGTTCAGTATTTTGGAACTATATTTTGGAACTATACCTAATTTGTTTAAATACATAAAAATAAATTCTGATATTGATACTTTATTTTAAAACCTTTTTTATTATTCAAGTAGGTCAGACTAGTTGGACTAGTGGTATGTGTAAAAACTTTATAACAGATCCTACTTACTATGTATTACATCGATTTTAAAAAACAGAAACGTCACAGTGACAAATGTCGCGATGATCGCTGATCGCTGCGTGCAGACCATGAAGCTAAAGATAAAAATGGAGGCCAGACTTAGAATACCTACTTGAAGCACAACCTATGTATCACTATCTCGCTCTCTGT
>NW_021137008.1:0-946 GCF_004193835.3 Ostrinia furnacalis | reverse complement strand
CTGAAGAATCACGACATAAGACCGCATTTGTGACACCAGACGGCCAATTTGAGTACAATAGGATGCCATTTGGTTTGGTAAATGCGCCTTCGGTGTTCCAGCGAACGATTAACAAAATATTACTCGAAGCGAAAATTAAATACGCTATCGTGTATATGGACGACGTCCTAATACCAGCCAAAGACGTCAATGAAGGCTTACAACGATTAGAAGAGGTTTTAGAACTTCTTGAAAAGGGTGGTTTAACCTTAAAACTGAGTAAGTGTCACTTTTTCCTCGACAATATCGATTTTCTTGGATATGAGGTGAGTTCCAATGGCATCCGGCCTGGAAATCGTAAAACTGAAGCGGTTTCAAAATTCCCGACACCTAAAAATCAGCACGAACTTAGACAATTTCTTGGTTTGTCAGGATATTTTAGGCGATTTATCATGAATTACGCCCTGATAGCGGCGCCGTTGACTAATTTACTAAAAAAGGAAGCGAAATGGGTTTGGACTGAACTGGAGGACTGTGCGTTTAGCAAAATAAAAGAAATGTTGATCAGTAGACCCATTCTAGCGCTCTATGACCATAAAGCCGAAACCCAACTACATACCGACTAGGGCTTGCAATATCGGATAGTTTTCAACTCCGGAACTGATTTCCGATATTGGGCACTCAACTCCGGAATTCCGGTTCTAGTTCCGGAGTTGGTTAAAAAAAGAAAGCGCCTCCCGACAAACACGTACACGTATGTGGCCTCCACTTTAGAACCTTGCCCCATCGGCCGTCTGTTCTACGTACTATGTGCCCTGCCCATTGCCACTTTAGCTTGGTAATCTGATCGCTATATGTCAGGCAACTACACTGTATCTATGCAATTTATATATTTGTAAGCTGTTTGTTTTCTGAATAAAATAAAATAAAAAAAATTAAAAAAAAAATAAAAAAATAAAATAAAATT
>NW_021137007.1:0-738 GCF_004193835.3 Ostrinia furnacalis | reverse complement strand
CTACAGCAGTTAATATCGCGGTTAATCCGCATCACTATGCGGATTAACCGCGATATTAACTGCTGTAGTCCGCCTGATAATCCGTGGCGTGACGGAACCTGAGCTCTTGTAATTATGTACCTGCTTATGTCTTGGTAATCAATTTACTGCCACATAGCCGTCAGTTTATAATAATAATAATACAATATACTTGGATTACACAGAGCTATCTAGTTCCAAACTAAGCGAAGGTTTTAATGGGATGATCTTGATCAGGGAAACGCCGATATATTAAATCACCTATAATATTGTACAGTCACGGAATGAAAAGGTTCGTCAGTTTTCAAATTGATTCCTTCAACGAATCTCGAGCACATATTACCTTTTGAAACTATGTTACAGAATAATCTCGAGTTAGAGAAAATAATCTTTAACTGTTCGTCAGTAAAGTTCAAAATTATTCAGATCAAAGTTGTTTGACGATTTGTCTTGTCAAGAAGATTATTATGATTCATAAACTAAAACCTTCTTGTTGGTTCTACCTGCCATTATTATTTCTTTTAACCTTTAACCAGTGACATGACTATTTTATAACACTATAAGGGACATGACGTCTCACAGGCTACTACTTCGAGATCAAAGAATTGACAAAATTGCATGTGGATTACTTTAAAATTGTATTTGTATTTAACTATTGGTATGTCAATAAAACAAATGTAAATGAATTCAATCATTTTTTTACAATTACATAGAAAAAAG
>NW_021137006.1:0-592 GCF_004193835.3 Ostrinia furnacalis | reverse complement strand
CAGCTCATTGTTGCAATACTTTTTATTAAAATCGGATTTTATTCCGGAGGTTTTACAATTTCTTACTACTTTCGCAAATCATTACAAATGAAGAAAGGAATTTGCGGTGTGGTACCCTCAATGTACAATTAGATTTCGAGCGATACCACTTTTGGGCATTCTCCTTTTAAGTAGTTACTTTCCCCATTGTAATGTTATGAATTTCATTTTGCAATAAAAATACCATAGTTATGACTCGATTGTCGTAATGAACGAACTTTGTAAACCTTGCAGGTTTGTACGGAACCCTCGGTGCGCGAGTCCGACTCGCACTTTGCCGGTTTTTTTTTGTGTTCACGCATTTGAAGTCGGTTTTATTTTTTTTTAAAGTTAATTATTAGGGTCATTGGAGTTATGTTGTAAGCAACGTGTTCGAGCAGGTCTTTCATCTATATGTTACGGTTAATGTGATAAATTGAAAATTATTAATAATAACCGGTTATTATGAATAATTACCGACATACGCGGTAAAAGTGATAAATTAATCACATTTAACAGTGATTATTTAATAATTCAACCTAAGTACTAACAAATTTCATAAAAGAGAACAACA
>NW_021137005.1:0-1607 GCF_004193835.3 Ostrinia furnacalis | reverse complement strand
TTACATTGTAATCAATGTAATAGAAAATTATTGACACATCAAAAAAGAATCGGGCCGCTTGTAATAACAACCGGACTAGTGGACTTTGGTCAGTCAAAGAACGAATCAACCACATAAAATAAACTATGTATTATGTAGGTAGGTACCTATCAGTACTACCACTACTTGTAACCTTTAGTTTAGATTAAGGATATTTTTTAATAATACCAAAAAATAAAGCGATATTATTTTACGAATCGATAACGCTGCCACAAACTCATAATAATGAATGAGTCTTTCTTCCCTTCCTATGAAGTATAAATTGAGAATTAGTAAGGGAGAGTCCGCTAATTTGGACCAGTTTTTTTCAATCCCATTTTACACATAGTTTTCTTTTGTTTTTGCTAATGTTCATGGTATATAATTAAAGAGAAATTATTCAACTTACTATTTCGTAGGTATTAATCAACACAATTGTTGTATATTTAGCACAAATCAACAAAATACGAGTTCAGAGCTTCGGTCCAATTTAGCCAACCGGTTCGATAATTTGTACCACAGGGTTACTAAATTGGATGTCAATAAATTTCAAGCCTATAAAAAATCTATGGCAAAATATTATACGATACATTCTTAACAAATTAGGTAACGAAAAGGAACAGTAGTTAATAACATAGACAATTGATATTGTTTTACACGTTATCACGATTTTGAGTAAAAGTTTTGTAATTCCAATTATCGTAACGCACACTTGTATCTAATCTACTTTGCCAGTCTTTTGCTTTCATTTATTGTTAGTCAAACATAACTACGCTGTTATAACTTCAAAATATGATTTACTAAAAAAAAAATCAAAATCCTTTGGTAAAGTTCCATACAACTTGATGTGGTACAATTTAGCCGACTAGGTGTTAGTACTTTTAAAAAATCGGTAAAAAATATTGCTTATAAATACCGAAAAATGTTTCAAATAGTAATCGACACTAATTTACGCTTCTAAATAATATATTAGAAACACCCTGTGATTAAATTTAACAAAATTACAAACTAAACATGCATTGTCAAAAGTTACTTGAAAACAATGAAAAAATACTTTTCAAAATAAAACACACGTGTTCGTTGTCACGGCAAAAACCACATGGCCGATATTAATTGAATTTAGTTGTGTATCGCTGAGTGTTGCAATTACAGACATTCAATAAATACTTTACGAAATATGGGGGTGGTACAATTTACCCGGCGCACAGTAGTTTGATTTTAAAAATAGGTGGACATACGATCGAAAGTCATAATTTCACCAAAACAAAAATTGTTTTGGATAGCATTTTGAATGCTGATCAACATTTGTCATTATGCATTTTTCGAAAAAACGAGCCTTTCATGCTTAAAAAAAATATGACAATAAAATTTGTATGGAGAAAAATCTTTTTTATTTTTTTTCTGGCTACTGTTGCAAACTGTAGCGGTCAAACCTTATGTAGTCGTAAGTACCTATGGTGCCTAACATTATTACATAAATACTTTTTGCGGGCACGCGCGGCAAAGCGAGTAATGGACTGCAAAATTTTAAATATTTTTATTTATTCATTATTGATTTTAATGCACTTAAAGTAATTATTAATAGATAA
>NW_021137004.1:0-1882 GCF_004193835.3 Ostrinia furnacalis | reverse complement strand
GCGCGCCCGGCTACAGGCCGAGATCACGGCGCTCAGCTTGCAGAACACGTATGTATTACTAGCGGCGATGCATGCGAGGGAGATACATGCGCTTCAAAGTAAGCGATGCCTGGGAGAGAGATAGCATCACTTCAAAACAAGCTGGCGGCGGCGGGTGAAAATCGGACTATAGATGATTATGTGCTAAAGATAATACTTTTCTTAAATTAAATACAATATTTTTTTTAATGTGACAACGAGGAGATTTTATAGCCCACAAATTCTTCGTGAGATGATGACGAGCTCAAATAACCTTTCAACATTTCATCTCCAAATTGTAGTTTACAGTATCACGCGACAGCGATATCGATATGGCACAATAGAAATGTCTATTAACATATTCTCGACCAATTTTTCAACAGCCGCCTCGAACGCCAAATCGAAGTCGAAAAGGAAGAACGCATGGCTCTCCAACGGACCAACCAGGAGCTTTCCTCTGGTTTAGCCGAGCGCTCGGCGGCCGAATTAGCGGCGGCGCGAGCCAACGCGGTCTCGCTGCAGGCCGAGCGAGACAGCCTGAGGGACTGCACGAGGAGGCTGGAGACTCGTGTGGCTGAGTTACAGGCAGAGTGCGCCCGCGCCGCTTCGGCGGCTGATGAAGCTAGGGTCCAGCATATTCATTATAAGGTGAGATATTATGTTAGTTTCACATAAATTAAAAAGACAGGCCTAGGGTGATAGCATACGGGACTCTTCGTAAAGGCTGGAAGCTCCTACCTATTATCTGCTAGAGCTGCATAGCATTATGAGATGACAGTTCTTGAAGATTGATTTGATTTGTATTAAAATATGTGATGGTTAACTAATGTCGCAGTTCAGTCGACTATTCATATTAGATAAATACTTATTAAGTTATTAAGAACCAAGTCCTCTATGGCATCTATTACTCGCTTTTGCACGCGTCACGCTATTCCTTCAGTCATGATGAATAGCGAAATTCTGAGTATTTTTTACATTTATTAAATGCGTCAGTTACATCCTTGAGTATGAAAAACTAAAAGCAAGATCTACCGTATAATAGACGCCTATAACTTTTTTTAAAGGTGTCATTACATAAATTTTTGATATGTAGGAAATATTAGAACACGTGCACGAGTTGCGACACCGAAGACTCACGGAAATCAATGTTCGGGCGATTGTGAGTTTACCACGAGTATAAGTAGTAACTTGTAGATTTTAGAAGCCTTATGTTAGAGCCTCTAAGTTAGAGGTATAGAAAAACATTTGGAAAGTATGTTTGTAGTAGCTAGATAAGGATATTTATGTATGTATATTTGTATTTAGTTAATCCGTTATGTAGTAAAAACTCAGTTTGATTTAGTTAGTGTATAGTTGATTATTGGAAAACATGTTAACGTAGCAATTTATTGTACTTAAGCTACATATGTATGTATCTTTTACATTTATATTTTAATTATATTTCCCATCTTCAGGACTCTGTAGCAAAAGAGCGAGCGTTACGTCGTCAAACCCTTACCGGAGGAGAAGTTGAAAGCCGTGAGATGGCGGCTCGCTTGGCAGCGGCTGAGGCGGCTACGGCCCGAGAAGTGAGAGCGCGCGAACAAGCAGCGAACCGCTTAGCCGATCTAGAGGATGAATACGGAACACTACAAGCTGAACAATGTGCACTGCAGGCTGAATTAGATGATGCGAGGACGGAACTCGCTGCTGTTAAGGTTAGTTCTAGACTAGAGTTCATATAGGAATTAATTATACCATCACAGACAAGCCCCGGCCCTATTGTGGTCTTGAGATGGCGGCTCGCTTACCAGCGGCTGAGGCGGCTACGGCCCGAGAAGTGAGAGCGCGCGAACAAGCCGCGAACCGCTTAGCCGACTTAGAA
>NW_021137003.1:0-1292 GCF_004193835.3 Ostrinia furnacalis | reverse complement strand
GTAGAGTCAATGCACTAATTTAAGGAATTTGTAAAGTTGTTGTTATTATTTAAACAAGATTAGTATACCGTTTGAATGAAGATAGACTAGAGAAGTTTTGATAAAATCTGAAGATCGCTATCTCTTTTAAAAAAAAAATTATACCCATGTAAACTTAAATGTTCAGTCCATTTTTAACTTTTCGGAAAACTTCAAAGCTGAATTAAAAAAAAACCAGATGATATTTGCCAGTAAATTTAGATTTGATGCAACCCTACATTAATGCACGTCAAAATAAAATATTTACTTTAGGGCTGCGCCTAGTAGTTTTTTTAAAAATCGGAATTAAATGATGCGATTTGGGTATTTTGGTGAAATTACTAAAAAAAATAATATAAAAGTAGCCGCCTGGCATGGAACGTGTTATGGGGGCTGAAAATATAGGAAATGACCCATTCTATCCGCCAAATCATTTTGGCACACGATGCGCCAAACACCCTGTAGATCGTTTCATCCACGAAGACGCGCCCCACCATTATTGTTCGAGGGAAGTGCGGGGAGTCTGATCCGAGCAATCCGAGCGTCATTATTGTAGTGTGCGTGTGACCTTATGGATAATTTAGCGTGTACCGATAACACTCAAAACATTAGTTGAAGAATGGCGGGGCGAGTCTTCGTGGATGAAACGATCTATACCAGCATCAGGCAATAAGAGTCGTCAGTTCATGTTTGAATTCATATTCTAACCATTATTTACGTTTCAGCGATAGCACAATTCATGGTGCAAGGGGGAGACATAGTGAACGGCGACGGTACAGGCGGCGAAAGTATTTACGGGCCCACATTCGAAGATGAAAACTTCATCTTGAAGGTATACTTGAATGAATACATAAATAAATAAAATAAATAAATATCCTTAGACATATCACACTGCGCTTCTAGTCCCAAATTAAGCGAAGCTTTAACATCATCCTAACTTTAACAGAATTATGCCCGTTTTCACCATCAATCCCTAATTTTTAAGTGTCCCCTATGAAAACAAAATGCCTGTGATGTGTTACCATAGGGGTCACATAAAAATAGGGATTGGTGGTGAAAACGGGCATTAAGGCGATTAGTGTCCTCAATCCGCGCTAAATGGGCATTTTGTAAAGCCTACTCCTCTTTTACTGCTGGACAGAAATAGTTGAAAAAAATATATGTTATACAACAGTTCAAGGACTACATTTGTGACGTTTGAATTTTCGCTACGTCTCTTTGTTTTGGATTAAAAAAATAAATACGGGACATCGATTTTTTACTTAAATTCCCTA
>NW_021137002.1:0-3255 GCF_004193835.3 Ostrinia furnacalis | reverse complement strand
GTGAATAAATTAATAAAATTTTGGCGCCCAACGTGGTGTATGAAAAAATCGCACAAAAACTTGGTTATTACTCGTATTTAGAGAGTTGATGATGAAATTGTAACCAAAAAATTAAAGAAACAGAAATTCTATATAAAGAAGCAAACAGAATTCATCAGATTCTGTATTATTGAAAATTGGCGCCCAACATGGTGGAAAGGATCTTGTTTGTTTGTGTTGAGACTTAAACACTTTTTGAATTGTATTAACTTGTTGAGTTTTATTCTACTATGCTCCACCGCAAACTTTTAAAAATAATTTGGTAAAATAATTATTGGCGCCCAACATGTAGCTAATTTGATATTACGTAAAAGGAAGTAGCTCTTACCGTCTAATACTAGCGTTAAATGGTATCCAATGCCAAACTTATTTTTCAAAAATAGCGATGTGCCCGCACACCGCACCTGAAAAGATACCGAAAGATTATTATAGGTACAGTTTTAGTAACACTGTCTTTAAACATTGACATGCTTATTAAAATTCAAAGCTGGTCTCGATAATTCTTATTTTTGTCTGAGATGTCTAACATCTAGACATTTCTCAGCTCATTATGATAATGCTCCAAGCTCGATCAGCAGTTGCAGCTGCCCAATTCATAGGCAGAAAATGAATAAGGTTAGTCCAGATATAAGGTTATAAATCGTTTATCACCATCATCATCTTCATCAGGCTCCACTAGAAGAGGACGATCCTCTATTCTATAACCAGAGGCAAATGGAGGATAACAGACAGTTCCTTACCCTGCCCTTACTGATGACTGCCTTCCGATCGCCCAGTATATCGGCCTCATCCATAAAGTGCGTGGTCAGAAGCAGCACTTTCCCTCTCTTGGCTCGCTGCAGGATGCGCCACGTCTGTCTTCTGGATACTGGGTCTACTCCTGCCGTTGGTTCGTCCAGGATTATTATCTGGAAGGAATATTTTCTGGTCAAGTATAAAATTGTCAGGGTTAGAATTAGGAAGGGTCAGTTTAAGCATTGGATTCAAGGAATTACAAAATTCCTTCTGATGATGAGATCATAGAGGTACAGCAAGCAGCACATGAAAATAAACATAGTGGCGTCTTATTCCGTTGTAATACACTATTTCGCAACAAAAATGTACCTTTAGTCTGTCATGTGCTGTAAATTGTATTGTGCACTACTGAATAGAGTTTTAAGTTCTAGAGTTTTTTGGAATTATTGTTTTTTGTAGTATTTTCTATGAAAACATTAGCAATATAGTATTTTTTTACTAAAAGAGTTAAATCACTACAATGTCATCAATTCAATCCAGAAACATGCTAGATCGATCGATCGATCGAGATTACTCTCATCAGTTCTAAAAACGATATTGGTGAAGAAGTAGAATACCTTTGGATCTCCAATGAAAGCGATGGCTATACTAAGCTTCCTCTTCTGGCCGCCGGAGAGATGCTTGGCGAACACTCCTGCTTGGTCCAGCAGGCCGACGTCAGATAGTGCCTTGTGGATTTCATCTGGACGCCTTTTTGTTGGGATTCCCTATAATTTGAAAGGTCATGAAACTCAACAGCTAAAAAGGGATTTTTCACTTGACAAAATTTTATGCCTTAGAGGGATCTTTCACTTCTTGGGCAATTGCTCCCACTGCAGTTAAATACAAAGATATTCGTAGGTACTTAATCCTGTTGAAATCATGAAACAGTGCCTATGCTGTAAGTCCGTCCTCCTCTTATCACCTTTCAGTCCTGTCTATTTCTATAGCCAAGAATTTAATAAACAAAACTAAAGAAGACAATGGCGTGGGCAAGCCCCCCACTAGGTGGACCGACGATCTGCTGAATGTTACTGGAAGAACCTGATGAGGGCAGCGCAGGATCGGTCGATGGAAATCCTTGGGGGAGGCCTTTCAGCAGTGGTCATTTGGCTGAAACGAACGAATGGAGTCTTTTCTTCTCGTATCATCTCTTGTGATCTTGTCTCTAATACTAAGTACGTTAAGAAGTACAATACTAAAGGAAGATGAGAGAACGAGAGGAAAACTTCTTACTAACTTTGACTGCTGAGAAGAACTGTAGGTGTTCCTTGACTGACAGCAGGTCGAAGAGAACGTCCTGCTGCGGGCACACGCCTATCATCTGCCGGATCTCGTGCATGTCGTTTGGATCCCTGAAACAATGATAATGTTCTTGAAAACCACACTTCCTAATACAGGATTGTAACAGAGGAACAATCACAAACAGGCGATGGAGAAGTTTCAATTACATATTTGTCAATTCAGAGGAACTGATAGGAACTGTGACGACCTCATTTAATTTGTCTAGTTCCGAAAAAAATCGAAATCTCCAATCCTCCATTTGTTTTTACATAGCATACAGAGATAGTCTTTCGGTGCCTCTTTAGTCCTTTTCACATCTTGCCACTTACTGCTTAATATACGGCCACTCCTTTCGTCCTACCCAGAACTGACTATGATCCAGCAGAACTACCATTCATTCTGCATATTCCAACTGAAATACTAAAGCTGAATTGCACCACCTAACTTTAACAGTAACTTTAACGATAACCGGTGCTTTTTGTGTAGAGTTTGACAGATTTTTGACGTTTGTTAAAGTAAGATGGAGCCTAAGAAGTCACATTATCAACTCACCTAACATCCAGTCCATAGACATAGGCCGTCCCATTAGTGGGTGCCGTCAGTCCAGTCAGGATATTGAACAGCGTGGACTTCCCCGCGCCGTTGTGACCCAGCACAGCCGTGATCTGTCCCTCATAGATGCTCAGGTCGATACCATCAATGGCCTTGATCTCCGGTCTTCGGCAGTGCCGAAAGCTTTTCTGGAGACCCACGATCCGGATGGCTTCTTTGTCTTGGAGTTCCCTGTAAGAGATGGTGTAACTTGAAAGTTCTAAAGAGTACTGGCAATTAGGGTTACAATGGCCAATGTTTGCATACTGCATAGTCTAGCACTTTTAAGTAGGTAAGCAAGCTGTTTTGGGGTGCGTTGTGACAAGACATGTGTTGCACTGCATTGCTTACTATATCTACAGTATCACTTTTTCTCTAACCCTTTTTGAGTCTATCAGAATAATAGTGGCTAATGAACGGGAGTTAGATCCCGAAAGAATGGAAATTTTAATTATGAAATCTGAAGAGGGTGAAATCTGATCTGAAATCGTCACTATTGTTTCATCGCTGAAGGTCGTGTTCTTCTTAAAAGTCTTTCATAGATCTCACAATCTATCTACATCTCTC
>NW_021137001.1:0-2002 GCF_004193835.3 Ostrinia furnacalis | reverse complement strand
AGGTACCAGCCTTTTTATCCAGTCATAATAATTATTTTAAAATACTCAGATTCAGTTGATTTCAGATTTCCCTTTCTACTTTACGGGCTTAGGACCGTCAAAAATACGTAATAATTATTAGGGTTTTAATTAATTTATAACATTGTACCCTATTTTTACAAATTAATAAATTAGGTATGAAATGAAATCACCTTATTCACAATTAATTATTTATTAAAAAGTTCCTACTTACAAACACTACATACTGCAAAGCAAGTGTTCAAAGTGGCCTCCGTTCTGATCATCTGATCAAGGCACAGTCTAGCACGGCGAAGCGTAGGTTTTTCGCTTTAGTTTTCGCAACACATACAACGTTTTGTCTTCACAGTTTCACTAAAACAATCCTTTCGTGTAACGCGTTTAACACTGTTTATCTCTTCTGCGCATACCAGTCGTTTCAAGTTACTCCAAAAATCCATTGGTGTCAGGTCCGAGGATCGTGGTGACCAAGCTACTGGACCCCTCGTCCAATCCACTGTTCACCAAACTTATTATTCGCGCACTTGACGTCCTTATTGTGGGGGAGCACCATCCTGCTGGTAGTAGAGCATTTGGTGTAACGCTAAGGGTACGTCATCAAGCATTTTGTCTAAGACGTCTTGCAGACACTCCAAGCACCATTTTGATTAAATTATTCGTTGTTTGAATACACTTCAGACATTTTTGTATTATTTATAACGTGATTTGTGATTGATGCGTTTCTCAGTTTTTTACAAGTGTCAAAAAGACATTTTAAAGACAATAGATTGCAATAGATATTTAAAAATACAATAAAAAGTAAAAAAGTCTCCATCGCTGTCGCCAACAAGTGATGTGCATGCGTTACGATAATTAGTGGTGTGTTTAACAGATTGTCGATAAAATAAAATAATCAAGATTAAAAAAAAAATTTCGGGCATTATTTTTTTACGGATTTGTGTTCAGTATCAGTAATATAGTAACCTCTGTAAATATGGCAAGAATGCAAAGTAACACCCTGTATAACACAAATTGAATCTGAAGCATGGCTAAGTTGTTTTAGTAGTAAAACATTTTTAGGAGAATGTTAGAACACCTGAATGGATATTCTGGTGTTCAAAATTGGTTGCTAAAATCCTTGAAAAATTACACACGCCAATTTGAGCATTAAATTGTATTTTCAACTGATTCCCACATAATGTGGGTGTTTATAGTAAGGGACAAGGAGAACGGTTCCTTCCACCAGGACAGCATGATAGTGGAAAAAAGATACCAAGGTACTGGCTGTTGGACTTTAATAAGTGATTATCCTGAACAAATCCATAACAGAAAACCTTACAGAAAAAGTTTTTGTAGGTTTTTTCTTGATTTGATGAAAAGCATATTTTTTATAGGGTAAGAGTCCCTATCTATCTAAGTAAAAATATTTTGAATGCATAAAATTAGTATTTTCATGTCGGTTTTCTCAGAGAAATAGCTAATAGTCTTTATTTTAATCTAATTCGACATATCTAATAATTTTCTAGTATTCAGTACCCTACTCTTATACTGAATTGGCTATAAGCTACTATACCGCACAATAACTGTCCCCCATGTTTTTGGGCGTAAATCAATATAAAAATCAAATCATACACTTATTTTTAAATATTAGAGAGCAATATTAGGGAATATGCCATATAAAACAATTCAGCCTAAGGATTAGATGGGCACAAGTACAAGTAATACCCAAAATCACAACAACAGAAATGGTAAAATAAAGGCCTAACTTTTAAATATTTTTTTAAACAATTTTTTTAAATACTCATAATCAATATTTTCAAAAATGTCTTTTCTCAAATTATATAACAGATACCAGTGATGAAGTATGCTTAATTTGAAAGTTGTAGCTGATAAAATAAAGATTTTAGAGCCAATTATGTAAAAAACCGCGATCCGCCGATTGGTTTTTTGGCTTTTCCCAAAAAACTGAATTTTGGAGTTGTGCCCATTCATTATTAAGGGTGCG
>NW_021136999.1:0-738 GCF_004193835.3 Ostrinia furnacalis | reverse complement strand
CCTTATCAGCGCGATCAACAACAATACCTGTTGTCCGAACAGCGGAATTTATGGCAATTCAGCCTGCAATCAAACGCCGGGCAACGAGAGTTACTGCAATTACACCTCTGGGAATTGCGTGGCATCGACGTCACCTATTATTTTCAGTCATTTAACTGCGCGACTTTAACACTTGAACTGTTAGCGTTACTGAAACCCGCAGTGCTGGCCGATCAACGTTTATTTGTCAGTCCACAAGATGTTGTCAAGGCAGCCAGCCGCTATGGCCTGATTAAATCAACCCAGGTGCAACCGGCCGACCAGTGGTTGGCACAGGCGCTGCGCCAGCAACTCACCGCAACACAGCGACAACAGGCGCTTACGTATCAGCAGCAAGACCTGCAGCCGTTTGATCCGCTAACCAAACAGTACGCCGCCTTGTTAGCTCGTCGGCGTAATCACTCAACCAACTCTGCGCCAAACAGAGCTACGGCCACCGATGGTCTCGATTTCAGCAAATACAAGCACCCCGCTAAAACACCGCAGGACAGCAGCTTGATGCTAAATCATGGCCAATTCAACAGTAACTCATTGACGATGTTTAGTTTTCTGGCAAGTGGCCATTTGCTGACCGCCGATAATCGTCAATATTTATCTGAATCCGAGCTGCAAATCGGTCAATTAGAGTTATCGCGTCAACACAGTCTGCAACACTGGCGACTGGATGAACTTACTTTATACGGCTTTAAATCCTACACA
>NW_021136998.1:0-926 GCF_004193835.3 Ostrinia furnacalis | reverse complement strand
TAAATAAAATTATATTATTGGAGGCCTTCTTGCCTACAAAATCTGATTTGCCTTCCCCTAGAGCAGACTTGGCTTCTGAGCTAACCCAACTTGTGAATCAAGGAGACCCCCTGGATTCAGAAGTTGGGTACGTCAATGTCTGCCATCATTCCTGTTGCGTCAACTACCCTATTATGACCACTGACTTCTTCCGCAGGTGTGGTGGAATGCTTGAAAATCATCACCGCCAAGAAGTCCGAGCGCATCGCCAAGTTCGCGTTCGACTACGCGGTCAAGATGGGCCGCAAGAAGGTCACCGCCGTGCACAAGGCAAACATCATGAAGCTGGGCGACGGGCTCTTCCTGCGATGCTGCGAGGACGTATGTACTTGTGATAAGAGCTATATTGCAACGAATTTTTCCTGCGCTACTCTGAGGGGGCGTGGCAAACACTGGCTTCTTATGTGGTTGTAATAAAGTGCCATTTTGCATAAACATTGTATAGTTATCAAGAAGGTCACCGCCGTGCACAAGGCAAACATCATGAAGCTGGGCGACGGGCTATTCCTGCGATGCTGCGAGGACGTATGTACTTGTGATAAGAGCTATTTTGCAACGAATTTTTCCTGCGCTACTGTGAAGGGGCGTGGCAAACACTGGCTTCTTATGTAGTTGTAATAAAGTGCCATTTTGCATAAACATTGTATAGTTATCAAGAAGGTCACCGCCGTGCACAAGGCAAACATCATGAAGCTGGGCGACGGGCTCTTCCTGCGATGCTGCGAGGACGTATGTACTTGTGATAAAAGCTATTTTGCAACGAATTTTTCCTGCGCTACTCTGAGGGGGCGTGGCAAACACTGGCTTCTTATGTAGTTGTAATAAAGTGCCATTTTGCATATACATTGTATAGTTATCAAGAAGGTCACCGCCGTGCACAAGGCAAA
>NW_021136997.1:0-572 GCF_004193835.3 Ostrinia furnacalis | reverse complement strand
TATCAAAACGTTCAAAAGTTTGGCTGTACACGAACACGTACACAAGATGTTGTTCTCTTTTATGAAATTCGTTAGTACTAAGGTTGAATTATTAAATAATCACTGTTAAATGTGATTAATTTATCACTTTTACCGCGACTGTCGGGAATTATTCATAATAACCGGTTATTATTAATAATTTTCAATTTATCACATTAACCGTAATATACATACATAACTTGCTGTTCCAAATTTTCGTCATTCGTTTTCGTTTCATCGCTAAAAATAACTTAATTTTATTTTTCATTACATCTGAAATAGAATTTGTAGTAAAAATAGACTGTAATGAAAAATAACAATAAAATATTTTAATTACCACGTGATCGCAAAATCTACCACCAAGATTTTGCGGATACACTATAAAAGTCCAGCTACCTGTCAAAGATCAACGTACGCGTGACACATGTCAGCAGAGCACCGAGCGACGTGACCTCACTCTGGAACGCCTCGAGGCGGACTGAATTTGAACGATTCGTGCGCGGCGATTTATAGTAGTTTTCAAATACTCATAGAAAAAAAATTACAATGAATTA
>NW_021136996.1:0-758 GCF_004193835.3 Ostrinia furnacalis | reverse complement strand
GGCTTGGTTTTGAGAACCATGATTTCGCCAATGTCACGTAAATAGCTTACTTTGACTTTAACGTCAAAAATCTGTCAAACTCTATACAAAAAAAAAAAAAAAAACACTGGTTATCGATAAAGTTACTTTGTAAGTGCAATGCAACTCAGCCTTAGTAAAGTATAAAGAAGACAGAGTGAAAAGTATCGATAATCGATTTTTATTCGCACATCCCTAAAATGAACACAGTTCTATCAGAATGTTTTTTTTTAATTGTATTGCAAAAGCACACTTGCAAAACAGCCTCAAATACAAAAAATAATTGTCTCACAAAGTATCTTGAAAAATAATGTTAATAAATAAAATGGTCACCTTGATCAACCTTGATTCTAAGCACTATACTATTATCCTATCATCAATGACAAAAACATCTGATTATGGCCTGACCAGAGCCCCGATTACGGTAATTTTTAACGTCAACAATCCAGACACGCTTCTCGATTCTGCGATACGATTGGTCGTTCAACAGCGCACGTCAGCTGTTTTGACCAATCGTATTGCAGAATCAGAAACGCGTCTGGATTGTAGACGTTAAAAGTTACCGTAATCGGGGCTCAGGAACATAAAAACCCTCGCCATGTTGCGGAAAACTAATGGTACTAATTTCTTTTAATGGCAACAGTAACTGAAAACTTCATTGACATGTCACCTTGCATGTCAGTCTATTGCTGTCAAAGTGTAAACAAACTTTATTTTAAATGTGCGCAATTGATTTTGTT
>NW_021136992.1:0-1090 GCF_004193835.3 Ostrinia furnacalis | reverse complement strand
CCATCCATAAAGTACGTCACACGAATTTCATGATTTTTTGACCCCCCCTCCGTCCTTGTCACAGGTGGTCACATTTCTGAGACCCCCCCCTCCCTAGTGTGACGTCACATGTTTTGCAATTTCACATCGAAAAATTATTAAATTAACAGCAGTTCCGAAATTAGTTTTATTTCCATTTCAATTAAGTTTTTTTTTTATGAAATCAACATTATATCAAATATTTGAAACAATTGAAATGTGATGTCACGAAACTTAAGACCCCTCCCACCCCTTGTCACACCATGTCACACTTTGTCAACCCCCTCCTCCCCTCTTTACGTGTGACGTACTTTATGGATGACCCCTATAACGTGTTGAAACGTCAAATAAAACTTTGTAGGTAAGTTACTAATGTACCTAAAAGTAGAAGCTGGACCATCATTTATTCGATAATTGTGTAATTTTCGGGCTTTCAGATAAATCAGACCGGAACGGGCGTGTTACTACGAAATACAGAGTTAGAATTATTTATTTTCAGACATTGTTGGTTGACAGGTTGATTGTGACCAGGCCTACTATCCAAACCAGAGAAAATTATAAAAGTCTTATTTTTTCTTTTGAATCACAAAGTTCAGTAAAAAAAACTAATAAAACTCGTTAATTTATGCAAGTAGCCTTTTAAAAAGCACTTTTACACGTCCCAGTATTAACCCTACCACTGCTTCAGGACAATAAATGGGCTAGTGCTGAGAAGAAGCAGCGCAAGAAACTCAGTCACTATTGTCAGCCTCTTTTTCAAGGGTTTACAGACTTTCAAATATACATAGTTATAAATATTTATGCGAGCCTAGGTAGTTAAGCATCCCAAAATTTTTTATCTTTTAAATAAGTGAGTCCAACTCTATAAATACCAGACTACGGAGGGAGGTGTTCATAATGAAAATGAAATTGTATTGGATGTAGTATTGTTACATAAATAATGTTCATTGCCTATTTCCCCTTTGATTGTTGTCAGGACAAACATATTTCACACCCTTTATTTATTACTTTTCTCTTTCCCATAACTGCACGAAACAAACGCTCGTACCATATGAATTTTTTGATAAACCAA
>NW_021136991.1:0-1470 GCF_004193835.3 Ostrinia furnacalis | reverse complement strand
AACAGACCAACAATCGCCCTGAACATTGTACCTCACTCCGGTGTCGCCATCTACCGGAAAATTCGTGTCAAAGTTTGGGAATTTTTTGATCGCAACAAAATGGCCGACGGCTCAGCCGCCATCTTGTTTTTTGATAATCTGTGAATGTGACTCTTAAGAAGACTATACATGTCACAAATATTCAAAAGAAATTTAAAAAAACAATTGCGCATCTCGGAGTGACACCTCCCTAAAAACACCCCGAAATCGCATTTTCAATCCAAGATGGCGGCGCGGCCATTTTGTTTTTCTATTTTTTTCTCAATTTTTTTAACACATCTTGGCAACTCCAACAAACTCCCAAAAAAGAAAAAAATCAGGACCAAAGACAAAAAAGTTGGTGTCTCAAAAAAGGCCGCCATTTTGTTTTTTGGTTCAAAAAATCTAAAAAACCTGGGTGTCAAAAAATCTAGTAAAAAACAAACACTAACAATTTTACCCCTCTCCCCTCTAAATACCCCAAAAATACCCCTGATCAGTGAGTCAGTCAGTGAGTGAGTAGGAATCGAGCTTTATATATTATAGATATATATATATATATATATAGATAGATAAAATTCGGCCTCGCAAAAATTACACGGGGCGTTGTCGTTTGTCACGGTGCTCTTGTGCTTTTTTGACGCAACACAAGTAAATCTATGGCGACTGTCGGGATTTGAACCATCGCTCGGCCTTCGGCCTCGCCTTTCTGTCTGTCACTGGGCTCTAGTCCTTTTTTGACGCATTAAAAATAAATCTATGGCGAATCACAGGCTTTAAACTATCGCTCGGCCTTCGGCCTCGCCTTTTTCTACGTTGGCTAAGCCCCCCTGCATACAATTTGTATGGAGAGATTAGTTCAATTACGAAAACGGCTGTAAATGTGGCGGCCATCTTGGATTTCTAAAATTTTGCATTTTTCCCTTAATCTGGACCATTTTCCGCGCCGAAACCCATTTTTACTTTTTTTCTAACTTAACCCAATCCCGTAAAACAATTCCTTAAAACCACCCATGTCCCAAAATTTTGAGTTTCCGTAACTCCCAGTGTTGCCAGGTCATCGAGCTAAAAATGGTCAAATGTCATTAGTTTGACCTATTTGCAGGAGGCGTCATCCAAATTTTTGACCGAAAGTCGTTATTTCCTTTCTTTACATTTTTTGACCAAAACTTTTAAAGTATGGCAACACTGGGAATCATTTTTTTTCCAAACGATACTCCTTGACGAACTACATAATCGCCACATACAACCCAACTTTCCCAAATGTTGCCATTTGCCCGAAAAATGCATTTGAAAAATCAGAAATCTGAAACTTTTTACAAAATGGCCGCTCACTCGGTCGCCACCTTGATTTTCCATGATTTCGGATTTTTCCCATAATCTGGGTCGTATAACCGACCAAACCACATTTTTAGACTTTTCCTCCCATATCTCCTTCTGTCCGTCCTTAAC